>NW_001813982.1:1875621-1913539 GCF_000149585.1 Histoplasma mississippiense | reverse complement strand
CACCCCGAATCAGCAGCGGAAGACCCCGCAGGACTAGCCGATCCGAAGGTAGATGAGTCGCAGCCTACGGTTATATTCCAAATACGGTTGGGAGATGGAACGCGGTTAAGCACCCGGTTTAACACAACAAATACAATCGGTGATATATACTCGTTTGTGGCCGCTGCTAGTCCTGCCAGCCAGCAACGGCCGTGGGTGTTGATGACTACATTTCCTAGCACGGAGCTGACGGATAAAAATGCGGTCATAGGAGATCTCAAGGAGTACAAGCGTGGGGGGGTTGTGGTACAGAAATGGACGTGAGCATTTATAATTTTGATGTGATATGAATCTGAAGAATGATCCGCATTTTTGCTTGTTGGTGGGTTTAAATATCCGGTGGATGTGACGGGAATAAGCAGGGAGCGAGGTTTGATGACCATAGATAGAACGATAAAATGTAGAAACGGCTTGAGAGTTGTACAAAACAAGGCAACTTCCGTCAGAAAAACAATCGTCGAAGCTGTGATTGTGGTCATTTGATGTAAGCTATCATGTTTCCTGCTGCTGTTACTAGTGCTGTTTGTTGTTGCGAAATGACGCCACTCCAAAGCTTGATAATCCTGGACCAAAAAAAATGGAATACAATCAACGCAACACCACCACCGACAGCAATGAAAACAGTTCTAAACATTCCCAGATGACAGTCGTCCCTGCTGTTCTATATAATCGTAGGTAACGAATCATGGCACTTGACGGTGTCAAAAACATCGTGTTGGTAAAGGCCCCCACCCCTCCGCGGTGTTCCGCTCGTATCATTTCCCCCAAATCGATAAACGAAGAGCAACAACAAGAAAACAAGGCTGTGTCCCCATTACTCCCCAACCGAATTCCTCAGATAAATAACTAATATATTTCCCTTTTTTTTTTTTTTTTTTTGAAATAAAAAAACAACAGGTTTTATCCGGCAAAGGCGGCGTCGGCAAATCATCCGTAACTTTACAACTTGCTCTAGCCCTAACCCTTCAGGGCCGGTCTGTGGGCATTCTTGACGTCGACCTGACAGGGCCTTCAATGCCACGCTTAGTTGGAAAGGAAGATGCAAAAATTACACAAGGGTCCGGCGGCTGGACGCCGGTTTTAGTGCATCCTGCATTCGCAGCTTCCTCTGCCAATTCCTCCGTACCATCTCCACCTCCTCAGTCGTCCACCTCCACCGCTACGGGAACCGGCGGACCAACCGGTACAGGTACAGATAAAAGAACAGCTACTATTACTACTACTGCTGCTGCTGCTGCTGCTGCTGCTACCACGCCACAGCCTTCTGCGACACTGCCGGATACAAATACAGATCCGGATCCAGATACAGATACTCAACCCAATACCCAACCCCAGCTACAAAATGGCCAAAAACGCCCAACCGACACCGCACCCCGCGGCTCCCTCCGCTGCATGTCCCTTGGCTTCCTCCTCCGCGACCGCGGCGACGCTGTAATCTGGCGCGGCCCCAAAAAGACCGCAATGATCCGCCAATTCCTCACAGATGTCCTATGGGGCGAAACCGACTACCTACTCGTCGACACCCCGCCAGGAACCAGCGACGAGCACATTGCGCTCGCAGAGCAATTGCTCACACTTGCGACCACTACACGCCCAGGAACAGCAACAAGCCATGATGCCACATCTACCCAGCAGCAGCAACAAGAACAACAGCAGCAGCAGCAAAGGAAGAAACCCCTCCTGGCCGGCGCTGTCCTCGTCACGACCCCACAGGCCATCTCGACAGCAGACGTGCGCAAGGAACTCAATTTCTGCGCCAAGACGTGTATCCCCGTCATTGGCGTTGTTGAGAATATGTCTGGGTACTCATGTCCGTGCTGCGGGGAGGTGAGTAATGTGTTTTCTAGTGGTGGGGGCAGGGTGATGGCGGAGGAGATGGGGGTGAGGTTTTTGGGGGCTGTGCCGATTGATGTGGGGTTTGGAGAGATGGTGGAAGGGGTGAGGGGGAATAGGGAGGCGGTGGTTGATGGGAGTGAGGGTGAGGAATTTTTGGTGGAGAGGTATCAGAAGTGTTGGTCCAGGCCACTTTTTGAGGGGTTTGCGATAACAGTTATTGAAGAGGCGGAGGGACACCGGTGATGGTTTCCTCTGCTAAAGTTTTGTTGGGTGTGTATTTTCGAGCGAGTGTATGCGATCATTTATATACCTCATGAATTTTCTAGTCTTTGATCGATGGTTAGATAGAAAAAGGGAAACAGATTTGATGGAATGAAATACCATTCATGCAAGCGATAGAACTTCCAAGTTGGGTATAAATAACTTAGTTTCAATGTATGGAATGCTTTGACTATAAATTTTCGGAGATTGAGAATAAACGATGAGGAAATAGCAACGCTCAAACAAACTCATTACAAGGGAGCCGCCCAGTTATGGAAATACGAGCGAATATGGTAGCCCATAAAATCGTTAGGTATCATCAAGTCGCCCTTCAAATGTAATATGGATAGCGGATAAAGCTTGATGGAGGGTATAGTGAAAAATGAATAACTCCAGTCCGTCACGTCGATAGAAACACCAAGAGAAAATATTTGGATCATAAAAAGAGGTAACGACAATCCTAGGAAATGTCAGCCGACATAATGCCGGAAGAAACGTAATTTCCTTGACGTTGTAGAACATCGCGCAGTCTCATTTCAGCAGTCTGACAAGAAGAGTCACTATCTTGATCTAGACGGTGACCTATATTTGTGAACCAGGACAGCCATCCTTGCAGATCAGCCAGGAAGGATAATCTTTCAGCTCGGATTCGAAGAAGAGATTCGTTCACGGGGAAGTCCATTGAATAACCTTCAGTAGGCCCCGAAGTTTCCCTATGGTAGGACTCCCATGATGTATCCAAGAGATATGTTCCGTCTGCTTGGGCATCTAGGTGGACCTCAGAAACTACGGGCTGCGTCGATATGCTGCGTCGATGCTGCTGTCGCTGCTTCGTCTCTCTGCCCAGTAAAGCCCAGTCAAAACTATGTCTTGACGGTTTCGCTTCGTTTGTGTGTTTTGAGGGATGGGGCTGGGGTCGTGTTCTAGTAGATGAAGTATGGCTTGCTGATATAGCATTTTGTGGAGAAAATGTTTCCTGACCCCAGCTGGGCATGGCCCGTCCATAAGGTAGCAGGCCAGTGTCTTCAGGGGCATTGACAAATGAGTGATATGCTGAAGAGAAGGGATTACGCCCGTCGACTGTACTCGAATCGACACCGAGAATGACAACGTTTTGGTCAATTAATCTTTCGTTGCTCGAACTAGCTTCCTCGACGGGTAGCAGACCATGATCCATTGATCTGCTCGAGGCGCGAATTTCCCCCAGAGGAGGGCGATGGCTTCCATATTCGTTAGCAAGACTCAGTTTGCTTCTTCCGCATATTTCAGCGATTGCATCCAAAGTGCTTTGAATATCAGGTTCAATTGCTCTGAGAATACCGTCAATGCCGAAGTCCTGAACGGGTGGGAGCTGGGCAGGTGGTCTGTTTGCAGCGGAGGTACCTCGTGACATGGCAGATGGCTGTGTCTGAGCATCAGTTTCGGCAGAGTACGTCCTAACTACCACTGGCTGGGAAGGCAAAGATGATCTGCTACAGATAGAAGTAGTATGCCTATGGCTGCGCTGAAACTGACGCGGGAGGCCATTCAGTTGGCGCAATCCTGCAGTGCGACGTGCAAGAATGGGTTCATCAAGAGGAGAGGAGGTGGTTAGTGGAGGGTCGAACAAGCGGTTGCGCCCAGGAGAATTGGCGGACGGATGATTATGCCACAGGTTTGGGGGGAGGGACGAGCAAAGTCTCTGGGTATTGTTGTTCTTGCTGCTGCTGTCTGACCTGGCCTCCATATCGGCGGGTATTTATGGGAGGGGCAGCTCTATTATAGTAGAAAGGATGGATAGGGGCAGCCCCTGGAATATCGCAGGACTTCTCCGCCTAAACAGTAGTATTTTCAATGAAAGCATGCAACGTATGTCCTGGGGGGGTCGAACTGACGAACAGCTGGCTAGGTTTTGGCGGAAGGGGAGGGGAAGAGGGGCCTCCCAGGTTACGAGGATTCAAGCAGGCAATAAGACCTACATTGGTCTGGCAGAAGATAACAAACCGGGATCCATTCAAGCTTCTGCTTGCTTCAGACAACCCAGCGCCTGTCCACACCCACAAAGCTGGCGAGATGCAGAAGATGAGTTGTCATTGCGATTCTTAGCGGTTGGACGTTGGGGATGGACAAAAGAGGAAAGGCGGGGGAGGGGCTGACTAAGACATTGATGATTAGTAACTGAAGCTAAGGATCGGATTATTTTTATGCCGTGACTTCATCGTAATTGGCCCGAAGCCTCGATAGTCAACAGCTCTGTTGGAGATGCACCCATTCCATTCGCCTATTAATCTCTTATGATGGATCAATTTCTGTAGCTGATTTTGCTGATTGAAGTTGAGTAACTAAAAGGGTCATCGAAATAATGACTGCCGGATTTTACGTTCGTCCACTTCCCTCCACCGTTTGCCCCTCACGGATCCCAACGACTGACCTAGTGTATATCTGGTAGTTCGGCGACTCTGACGACTCTGACGCGGATACCAATGATGCCAATTACACAGACGCGAATCTCCCCTTCCCCAAACCTCTCTCGCGGGCCTCCTTCGTCTCCCCTAACTTCGACCCAGCCACCTTCCTCTCCTCCCTAACCAATCGTCACCAAACCCTCTCCGACCTGCAAACGGAATTGCGTGAGCTTAGTCAATCTCTGAACAATGAGCTTCTTGACCTCGTCAATGAGAATTATCAGGATTTCTTATCTCTGGGCAGTGCACTAACGGGCGGCGAAGAGAAGGTTGAGCAGGTTCGAGTTGGCCTGCTGGCGTTTCAAAGGGATGTGAAGGGTATACGCGATGGGTTTGAGAAGAGGATCAATGATATTTCTGCTCTGTTGGAGGAAAAGAAGGGCTTGAGGAAAGAGGTTATGCTTGCATATGACCTGCTAGACATCGAGGAGAGTATCGGAGAGTTGGAAGATAGACTTATGATCGTTGACGAACGGGACAAGCGGAAAGGAGAGATCGGTGCTGATGGAAGGGTTGACGGCGAGGGTGACGATGATGAGGAGTTGCATGGAATCATTGAAAGTGAAACAGAAGAAAGTGATGGGGGAGACGATGGCGATGGCGGGAATGTAAGTGGGAATGGCAGTGGCAGTGGCCGGGTGCCGATGGGGTCATTGTCTAGGCTGGGCCGGCACATACATAGGTACTTGTATATCAAGGCGATGTGTGGGAGGATAGGTGAGAAGCACCCTTTCATCGTCCAGCAAGACAATAGAATGGAGCGAATAAGGATGGCATTGATACTGGATTTGAAAACCGGCGTGATGCAGGCGAAGCGATCTGAGAAGAGCCGGGAACAAAAATTACAGGCTGCCATGCGCCTGTATGAGCTTATCGGAGAGAAAACGGACGATCTTGACGCAGAAACAGCTATGAAGAAGCTGGAGATTTAGGACGCTAACGCCACTTTGCCTGTAGAAGAGGCAAGTGAGGGTTTGGCATGATCAGGGAGTTTTGGGAGTTTGCGAGGTTTTATAATATTTTTATCAAGGATACCATAGGACGCCATGTATTTCAAAACAGGTAATGAAGACAACTATTTATACAATTTAATACAATTCAATGCCCCGTCAGGGCATGGACAGGCGGAGAATCCGGGCTTCTGAAGTCCCCGTTCAAACTGAAGCCGGGCGAGTTGGTTGAGCTGAGCACCTATTTCACCCATTATTAGCATCGTGTACAGGCTGATCCGGAGATTAGATATACATACCACTTCCAGTACGTCTTTCGACGACTCATCTAGTATGGACGCATCTTTTTTCAATTGCGAGATAAACGTGACAATATTCTGCTTCAGTTGATCAGGAGAGAAGCCCAACTGCCCAATTGCCACTCTAACAACACCCATTCTTTCCCGGTATGAGGTCCCACCGCGCATGTTCTTCACGGTTTTCGCAATGTTATCCACCACAGTGCCCAGCTTGGCGCTGGGCATCAAGCCCTTGGGACCGAGGATTCGCCCTAGCCCAGCTTTGTTCATAGCCGCCAGACTCGACGTGTGGCAGATGCACAGGTCGAAATTGATGTTATCCTTCTTGATTTGTTCAAAAACTTCCTCCTCCCCAATTACTTCCGCACCTACTGAAGCAGCTTCCTTTGCGGCCTTCGAGTCTGGAGGGCAGATCACGCATACGCGGGCGAGTGGTTGGACGGAGTGAGGAAGGCGGACCTGGTTGCGGATGACCGCACCGCCACGGGTCGAGCGTAATCGGACGTGAATTTCGTATTTGACAGACGTAAGCGGTCTTCCTACTTCAAATGCTCGGATCCATCTAGAGATGCAAAAAAGCAATTGCGGATTGAATATTTAGCATGGTTGTCCGTTCAACTGTCCTTCTTACGAAGTCGGTCAATTGGGATCTGTGGAATAAACATACCTCATCGCATCGCAAAGAGTAAATTGAATCGCCTCTTTCATATTATGTTGCATGTAGGTCTTGTACTTCTTCTTGGCCTTGGTGGTGTTCTTTTTCGACTTCGCTCTGGTTTGGGCATTCCTTGCCTGTTGCTGTATAGGACATAGGAAGGGCAGGACGGCCGCTGAGCTGGGTCGAATGAAAGGTCGGAACGCAGATACGGCGCCTCTCGTCAGAGACGACATGTATCTGCTGGGAGAAGCCATTGTACCCGGAGTAGAGAAGGTGGCTCTTTGACTGCATTCGGTCTTGTTGCGGAGGTCGAACGCGGAAGTTTGAAAGTCCTAGCCGGGAGAAAGTTATTCCACCTTCTTGAGCACTTAACTAAGAACACCACTGAATGCCACCATACTGTGAAGTTAACCCAATACAGAAGACCACAGCAAAAGGATCGCTCTATTGTTGTGCTGCACTCTGTTATGCAAGCAGCTTATTTGTGTTTCTCAAGTGCGAATATTTGCACCTTCGAAGGATGTCTACGCATCATACACCAGTAGCTGCCGCATTGTTCATCTCCCCACCTGAGATAATTTGAAGTCTTGCCTGGCGCAACCGGCCCAAGGCGATTGATGAAGCCAGAGTACTAGTACTGTGGGCAATCGATATTGGCCCGTGAGATCTCTCTCGTCAAACGAGCAAAAACTTGGATGAATAAGGTCGCCAGGACTTTTATCACAGAACCAAGTAGAGCACTGAAGCTACTGTATTAGGCCATAAATATTGGCAAACCACACTACTCTGTACTTTTCTGCCCTGTATTTTTATTAACTTTGACTCAACTTTTGAGAGGAGAAACTGCCTGGCGTGCCGAGAGCAATGTTTATTGGCTGCAATCCTGCTTGCCTGCAGGTTTGTTTTCTGGGCTGGAGGCCTCGTTTGTGGGGTTGAAGCAACGATTCAAGGTCAAAAGCATCAACGCAGTATACGCTGTATTACTTGTTATTCTTCGGCTCCATTCGAATACGCGTTCAAAGCTTGTCAATTGTCAACGAAGGATCCCTTTACTTGACGCTCCGCAGTCTCGCTCCATTCATCGGGTGGGGGAATGTGCAGTACCTACTAGCTTTGTTGATCGAAGATGCAAAGATGGCATCAATATCAACCGCAATAGTCCTGATCTTAGGATGTTTGGTATGCACTTAACATACGTTCATCGTCCCAAAGTCGAATTAACGTGGTTAATATCAAGTGGCTCTTTAGGCTGGCCTTGTAGCAATAATTCTTAGCGCGTATGGATTTTCTTCAGCTGCTTCCCTCCATAGTTCTCCAGCACCTTTGACTAACAACACCGTGGTAGATACTCATGGTTCCGTACCTCCAAGTACTACCTTCCGCTACCTATTGCGCTTTCAGGAGTGACAACGTTTTTCCCAATTGCCGCTGTCATTCTCATCCCGTTGGCTACCAATCTGGCCGCTGGCACTCGCAGCCGGCGATCAGACACTACATCACTGGGGTCCATTAAAGTCAGCAGATTTACGATCATTCTGGAGCAGCTACTTACAATAATCCCAACCGCCCTGGCAGCTTTTGCTATCTCCTACTTTGCTCCAGAAGATATCCTTGGATGTCGTCTTGAAAACCAATGGCAGTCATTCTACTCCCATAAAAACGCCATTGCTATCCGCTCCATCCAGGATCGTCTCCAGTGCTGTGGTTTTAGAAGTACACGCGATCGGGGATGGCCATTCCCAAGCGCTTCTGATCAGCGTGATTGCACTAGCGCTTTTGGATATACGCAGAGTTGCTTTGCTGGATGGCGGAGTGCACAAAGACAAGCCGCTACTATGGTTTTTACGGCAGCAATCTTGAGCCTGGTGATGAAAGTCGGTGGTTGAGCGATTCGTTTCCCATAACCAGACTCAATTCTATCTCATTTGCTTATCAGTGGCTGATTTTTGAATAGTTCATCCTATCCTCCCGTCAATACGGTCTATCCACCCGCTATCCCCACCTATCTTATTACATGGCAAATGGAGATACAGAGAATACACATGGCACACATGCCAATGGTTTTCAGCGCAGGCTTATCACGGACGTCAGCTACCATGACGAACCTGGTGAAGATGAGCGCCATAGGGTGTCCTTACCACCTGACTCACCTTCCCTAAATGAAAACCCCTTTGGCGATACTAATGGCCACGGGGACGCCGAAAACAGCTTGAGTGACAATTACCACACCGAAGCTTCAGGTGCTTTATATATTTCGAACTTGAGGCCATGAACAAAATTGAGCTTTGTTTTGACTTTTAATAGCACTTCACCTTTTCTTCTATTTCTGTTATGGGGCAGTTTATCTGCTCTGTCGTTTCCCTATTTCCACACTTTCACTCTTCCTATAATCATTTTCTAACCGTTTTTTGATTGCTTCCATTTCTCTTGCATTTTCCATTCACTTCCCGTGTTTGTTTTTTCGACATCCTTGGAAAGCGATCCTGGAAAATATGATGGCGAGATTTCCCAGTCGGAGGTTCTCTTTCGAATCCGTCGTGGCCAATGTTGGCCATTTAGGATTTCTGTAAATGGCAGTGAAATGAACAAGAAGTTAGGAGGAATTATAGGCTGGAAACTGCAGCCTCATTATGGAGTTTATGCAAGAATCAATCGACAAAAAAAAAAAAAAAAAAAAAAAAAAAACCATACACGCCAAGAGAAGCAGTTCCAGGGAAAATGCAGTGACTCATGCAGGATTCAACCCATGGGAATAAAAGACCTCGCCTACCTATTTAAAAATCCCAACGACTTTCTCAATAGCATCTTTATTTCCAATATTCTTGGGGACGACATCTGCGACTTTGAGAATATTGATAACCCCATCAACCACAGAATTATCAACCCCTCTTGTCCCACCCTTCACAAACCGTACATCCTTAAGCCACTCCCTAGCATCAGCGTCATTATATTTGCAACCTAAATCCCCCGTACCCAACAACCTGACCACGTGCTCTCTGTCGGCCTCAAAGGCAGCAATACCACTGTCCAATGTCTCGAAAAGTTGTGAGAGTCGCACATCCTGTGCTGGAGAAGGAAACGTGGAGGTTGAAGCAGCAATGTGCCATGAAGGCCAGGGCGTGAATATTTCTCCAATCTTCTTCAGTTGTGGGCTCGGGAATGATTCTGATGGGTGAAAGAATGGCTTCGTAGTGAACTCTTCCCACATGAAGAAATCGGCAGACGGCACTGAAGGGGAGGTACTTTGGGATGCGGGGCTGAGGCCGGTAACTCCATCCCGAAGTGAAGGAAAAGGCCCTAGGATAACAGGGGTAAGTGGAGAGGAAACCGACGGCCAGCTCTGCCGTTGAGATAGAACGAATGACATGATGTGAGAGCCGCTGCGAAGGGGTACTTTGTCAGCATTCCGTGGCACTGGGCCTTGGCTGAGATTTGTAAAATAATAAGTCGATAACTTCCGTACTTACCTCCCTAATCGGCTCACTCCCACTCGGGACCCTTTCAAGTCGTTCACACTGTTAATATCGTTTCGATTTCTGCCTGTCACGATGGCCCATCTCAGTGGTGTTTCCACCCATTGCCCTACCATTTTATAACCTCCATCTACGTCACCCCTTTCCAATTGCGTCTTGCCTACCAGCCCAGCTACCCAGCCCTCAGTCAGCCCGATACCGATGTCAATTTCATTTTCGCGGAGGGAGGTTATCATATGTCCCGTCCCAGACGGAAACGGCTTGATAGTCACTTTGAATGGAAGAGAGGATATAGCCGACTTGAGAGCAAGGTGGAGGGGGGTCAAGTAGTGCTCTGCGTCTCATTGGGCTAATGTTAGAACTGGCTGGATTATTATTTGAAGCAGCTTCCAAAAATCCAAATGGGCAAATGGTGCTTACCTGGCACATAGCCAATCCTTAGAGTCGCCTCCGGTGAAGCCATGATATCCAATGTAGGGCACCTTTGTGTTAGTCGGCCTGTGTTGCGAAGTCGTGACTTGAGAACTAAGCTGCGGGACAATTGGGCGGGGGCCGGCCCAGAAGGTTCAAACTAGCCTTAACCCTAATTATTTTACTCCGTACAGATTACTTTGGGATGAGTTTAATGTGTGCATTATCATTTATTTGCCTATTTACTCCGGTTAGTTTTTAATCTGTCAGATACAACAGACACTCTCTACACACGCTTTCTTGACATCTATTTTGTTAGGTCAATTGCCAAAAATACTAAAGTTATCACATCACCGAGGCTTGGGTGCTCTTAAAACTGCTCAACAATATCCACCAAAATGACGCTGACGACGTTAGCCAGCAATCCGAGATAGCAATTGCTGGACAAGTCAACGTAGTCTTAGTACAAAATACAATAAAAAAAAGAGGGCTAAAAAAAATCAAACTGTCTCCGGATCCATCCTTCTGATCTGAATTTCTCTTCTCTCCCATAGTTCCCCTCACCTCAATGTTGTGAGAGTTGATTGAATTACAGGGGTAGCCACGTCGCTGCAAAACGCTCACTATTTGGTTTCATCCTTTGGAGGACGTAGCATGTGTGAGTCTTTACAGGATATGTTGCCCTTTTGCCGCTGCCAATAACGCGACCCAATCCACTGAATATGTGCTAGGCAACAAGTGTCAGATACGCTGTAACCAACTTGAAGTGGAAGCAAACACCAGCTTGTGAGCATCTAAGATTGAGTCTCAAGGAAATTACTGCAATGGAGTGCTGACATGCGTAAAATCAGCGAAAATTAATTAATCCCATTTCTGAGGACTTTACGTGATTCCATGAGAGGCGGGCCTGGCGATTATCATGAAAAGACCGGGACTCTGAGCAAGTATCATGCTGCCTACAGGATCCAATTTACACGGATCCTGGAGAGGCTATACTAGGTAAGTTCGGCATGATCGTTTGTAGAATGACTTGAGAGGGGTTTTATAGGCGGAGAAGTGGACGGTTGAGGTTTCGTTTCGCCTGATATCCCCGTTAAACGAACTGTGTTGGAGATTGTCAACCTGCCATGATTTATGCGGGGGAACACGATTAAGAGTGAAGAAAACCGCGGCAAAATAATCGCGGAGATTTTCTCTCTCACACACAATTACATACATAAGTTCTTAGAGCTGGTTGGTTAGTTAACTATTTATGCTGACAATTTCCAGGGACACACTACATACCCGGATTCCCCCACTTTGGAAGATCAATTACTATGTACGGAGTACGGATATTACGATGAAAATTGCATTTCAAGATTATGAGAATGTCTCCGGATGTCTTTTTTATACTAGGCAGGCTGCTAATGATCTCAACACCGACATGGCCATAGTATTGCTTTTGGCGCAACTTATCTTTATGAAAAAGGGCGATTTTTGATGTCATATAACCAAGAAAAGAAATGGTAATTAAATTAGATATTAGTCTAAAATTGATTAACATTATGTAAAATGGAATGGATGGATAAATATGGGAAATGAACATCAGGTCTAGCAATACGTATCAATCATGCCACCATATCAACCAGTCAGCCAAAATATATAATGATATGCACAAGTCAGTTCCTTGTAACTTGCCCATTTATGATAATCGTACATCCGTAGCTTTCATATCCCACCTATCATTTCCATGTTCAAAACCGTTCGCGGAGGCAACCCTCTCCACATCGTGTTTCACCGGAACACCATGCCCAAACATCCAATATTGCACTCCAAGATAGCAGTCACAGCAACATTGCAAAATCCCACAGAGCTTGAAAGCCCATGGAACGGAATCGCCGGTGAAGAAAAAATATCCCATCTTCATCGCGTCTCCGAGAATCCATGACCCGAGCACAGACAGCCGGAAACCCTTGCAAGATTGTGCGCGCTGGTTGGATATTATCTGTGGTACGGGAAGGAAAGCTTCAACACCGAGGCCGGCAAAGCCCAAGAGCGCAACATAGTGCTCCGAGCGCGAGATGGGCTGGAAAACGACATGGATGACCAATAAAGACACGACGAAGTAGGAGAGAAATGTCCAGTATCTGTATATTACCGGGCCACATAGGTTAGCAATTAAAACCAAACCAAAGAGGACGACCATCAACGGTTCAAGAATCGAGGTTGAGAGCACTTGGAAAGAGCATAGAGGTAAGGGAGACTGACGGTCGGTTGGCTCGCCACTGCCAGAAGTTATACGGTCTCGACAAGTTCATGCCAATGACTCCTGCTTTTTGGCCGCTGAATGGCGCATGTTCAATCCCGTCTCTTATTCCGGCTGATGCTCGATTATCTAAGGCCACTTTTAACAAAACCAGCTGTACGCCAATCATGATGATTGCTTGGAAGAGTAACGCATTCGAGTAGCGGGCGCCAAACCAATAGAACACCCTGAGGTAATGT
The DNA here is from genome assembly GCF_000149585.1 of Histoplasma mississippiense. NCBI lineage: Eukaryota > Fungi > Ascomycota > Eurotiomycetes > Onygenales > Ajellomycetaceae > Histoplasma > Histoplasma mississippiense. The sequence continues at coordinate 1,900,684 of NW_001813982.1, read as the reverse complement.
AAATTACAGTTTGTTAGATACGAAAAAAATGAATACGGAGATTCCGATGTGGCTGGTTGGAGCATTTTGGGTAGGTCCAAGGGAAAGGAAGGAGTTAAAAAGAGAAGGCGAACGCACTTTAAAATCGAGGCTACGAGCATTATCAGGGGGATATCCAGCGAAAATCCAGCAGAGCTTTTCGTCTTATGTATGCTGTATATTTGATCTGAATATGACGTTAAGGGTGAGAGTACGAGGCTGCGGAATCACCTTGTGTCAGAATCTGCATCTGCCGAAAAACATTGAAGTGCTTGATAACGTGCATACAACACTGGTGCCCCATAGTTGAGAATGAGCGATGTGAGCCACATTGTCATTTCTGTTGTTTAACCTCTGCCGCCACTGAAAATCCTCGCGCTTGTCGTTTGAAATTGTAGTAGTTCTTTCAAACACCGTCGCCTGTCGTGGTGCAATGCGACTCAATGGGTGCAGGTTTCACGAAAAAGCTCTCATTTCCTTGCGGATACAATGCGGCCGAAGGATAGAGGTGCTATCCAGGAAATTGGGGGGAGTCCTCTAATGGATGGAGCGTGATATACAACCCCACGAGCTTGCTGTGGAGCGAATGTAATAGGCTCTAAAACTGCTGATGCTGCTGGTGATGCAAGGATAAAATGTTTCGGGAGTGCCGACCAGATCCGCTTGCCGTGAGTGCGTCTGGTCTCTGCGTATTCGGGTCACGTAGACAGCGTTATAAAGGAGGTTGACTGCAGTGACAGTCAGTTCCAGGAGAGTGGATTGGTTGAATTTACCGACTCGATATGGCCATGATTGCAGTGTCCAGGCAGTTCTTATCCCTCAAAGATGTTAAGTTGTTGGAACCGTAGAAACCTCAGAGCCGGATATGCAGTATTACGTAACCTTGCACATCCCTGCCAAGCATTCCTCTGACTTTCTCAACATCATCCGCAGGAACCATAATCGGTTTCTGACATCCATAGGTTCTAATTGTGGTGTTATCCCGCGTGTTTTGGGATTCATCCATATGAGGTTTCTTAGCTACACATTGATACTTCCAGACAGTATCCCTTGCTTCCGTGACAAAAGTATTTCCTGAACTAACGATAACATCTACTTTATGAATCCAGCTGGTATCACAGCAGCTGCTTGAACCCCTTCCCAGAATAAATGTCTCTTTATTTAGCACCGGCCAGAGAGGCTTCACTTCGCTGAGGATGGTTTCTGCAGTAATGAAAGTTTTGACATAAAATATATAACAACGTAAATTATATATATATCCTCTTTGTAGTATGTCACAGTACTGGTACAGGACGGATATCGACTCTATGCCATGCAATTACAACCACGAACCGACAAATTGAATGAGATATCACCCCAACGACACACCGCGGGGGGGGGAACAGAAGTTGGTTCTTACTAAATAAAATTGCCCCTCCATGTGAAAACCTGACGTGCAGACATGAAGAGCAACCAAGCAAAGTTAGCTCAAGGTCTGCGAATCGGTGGGTTGCCTCATTGATCATTGTGCTGTGTGAGATTATCCTTTAAGTCAATTCCACATGCTGTGACTCTTCGAATCTCAGCGACATGAAGCATAACATGAGATGCGGCTGGCATGTCAATCATAAATAATCCACAGTGTTTTAATTTGCTCAGTTTCGTAGGGAAGAACGCTGGGGTGGATACAATTGGTGACACGGAGAGGGGAAATAGTGGAAATATATTAATATAAAGAATAGAAACGGGTGTTAAGAAGATAAAAAGTAAGAATAAAAATCTATGCAAATATCGCCATTACGATGAAATAAAACGGAGAGCCGACCAGGATCGACAGTATGATTAGAACTGTACGGCACGAAATTTTATCATGATACATGAGAACCTAGGTGGAATAAATAGCTTAAGAGAAATCAATCCTCCACAAGTTTCCAATACACACGCCTGGGTTTTTAACCACAGCATGGGCGGCCTTGCCCTCCTGCTTTGCATGCCACTGCAAGTTTGCCTGGGATCCCGTCTTTGACCCTTCCTCAAAAACGAGAACATTTGGCTTGCTCGCCCATGCATCTGGAGCACCCACAATGATGATTTTCTCTACACGCACACCTGCCATGGCCTTCAGATACTGCGCAGTTTTGGTGCCCTGGGTTCCGATGTCCGTTGATGACAACGATGACTCGGAGAAGGTGAAGCGCCGGTGGATGGAAGCGCCATCTTGGTAGTCGAATGTCTCACCGTCATCAATGTACAGAGTTCCCTCCGCCTGCTCGTTTTTGTCCAAGACGACGAGAAGCGTGTAAGGGTCCCATTTCATGAGTTGACTACTTCTACGGGGTCGATCTTTGCGGGGGATGATATGGCCGCCTTGCATCAAGAGAGGAATCTTATCCAGTGGCGCTTCAACAACGTGTCTCTTCCCGGCACCCTGGTAGACTGTATAGTCGAAATAATCGTAGTATTTTTCATCATCGGCAAGAAAAATATCTGTGCTGGTAGCGCCCTCCGTCACAATTGGCTTAGCAAGCAATCCGGTGGATCCCAAATACAATTGGTCGTCGATCGCAAAGCCAGCCTCATCTTCAGGGTGAACATAATATTGAGGTTGGACAATTGGGGTGCCGTCAATGGAAGCCTGGTGGAAAGCAGTGTACCACGCAGGCAAGAGCTGGTATCTCAGGTGTATGGCTTGGGTGATGATGCTCATGTATGGCTCTCCAGCCAAATATGGTTCACGTCTACGGGTGTCGATGTGTGCATGGGCACGGAAGAACGGATAGAAGATTCCGGTTTGGTACCATCTTGTTAGTAACTCTTTGTCTGGGTTTCCAAAGAAGCCACCAACATCGGCTCCAGCGAATGGGAATCCGGCAATGCCGTTGTTGAGGACCATGGGAAGGGACGCAGCAAGGTGATCCCAGCTTGCCTGATTATCGCCGGTCCACATGGCTCCCAACCGCTGTGACCCTGCATAAAAGGACCGTGTCAGGACAAATGGTCTGCGCAGCTCGCCCTTCTTGCGTTCCAACAAGGCATTGTAAGTAGCGTTGATGAACGTCATGCCATTGAGGTTGTGCAAGTCACGATGCTCCCAACCCCCATAGTGAATATTGTCTTTGGGCATCGTCGTCTCTGGGCCATTAAAAACGGACGGCTCGTTCATATCGTTCCAAAGGAACACGTTAGAACTGGTTCCCTTGAATTTGTCATATTTAAAGAGCGTAGTCCACCACGATATAGCAGCTGGATTAAAGCAATCAATCCAGTGGGATGATCCAGGCCAACACCAGCCATCATATATGTTCCCATCCTTGTCATTCACAGCTAATCCTTTCGATTTCAGCTCGTCTACAATAGGGTAATTCGCATCGTTTTTGATGTGAGGGTCGATGATTATAACAAGTTTGCGACCTGAATCATCAAGCTGCTTTTGCATTCCACTCGGGTCCGTGAATGTCAGCGGATCCCACGTAAAGTACTTTTTCTGGTCAGTGTACTCAATGTCAAGCCAGATGACATCGTAGGGAATTTGATAAAGGTCGAATTTTCTATCGACATCTCTGACATCCTCATCGGTAACGTAGTTCCAGCGGCACTGGTGGTATCCAATCGCAAAATGCTGGGGCAGTTGGGTGAAACCGGTAAGTTCGCCATACAACTTGCTAACTGCTTGGGGAGTTGGTCCTAAAAATACAAAAATATCGAGCTGTCCGGCTTCCGAAAACCAATGCGTTTGTGTGTTGGTTTTTCCAATGACTCCTAGAGCGAGAGGGTTGGTTGAATCCTTGGTCTTGACTATGTCGACCCATGTCTCCGCAGCATTCAACCATAACACACCCACTGTGGATCCTTTACGGTGTGCCTGCATAAATGGAATGGAACCATAAAGCGTCATTGGGCTATTCAACTCATATTCGAACACATCGCTGTTGTACAAACGGTAAGGTTCGGTGTGCTGCCCGTCCCCGCCCCTTGATTTTACAATTAGTAGGGCGCTAGATTGAATTTATTAAAAGAACACTTACCTGGTTTCTTTCAGGGAGAGAGAGTCGGCATGCTCTGGGATACCAAACACATGGCTGTATCCAGAAAAGGTGATATCCAAGCCAACACTTTCTGGGCCTCTCGGTTTCGAATCGACATTACCACCAAACGATTCCTCCCACCAGGTGGCTTCATCCACAGTAGTTTGTGATTCTGGCTCATTGTCGTCCCCTTTCGGTTTCTCAACCTTTGGCCTCCAATGTTCCACGTTCAGAAGCCCCTTGTCATTGAATTTGATATGTGTTTCGCCATCCCTTTGGAAGTGTACTTCAAATGGGGAGTGCCGAATGATAGCATGGAACTTCTTGTCTGGGCCATAAGCGACTTTTGTAATTCCTGCCTCCGTTCCCTCAACAATTTCGGCGGAGGAGCTCAACTCCAAACCACCTACAATGGCCCATTTTGCAGCCTCATTATAACGTTCTTTCCTTATTTTCCTGTCGTGCCGTAGTTGTATTTTCCCTTTTATCCGTTTCTCTTCATCTACTGTGACACGAGCCACTCCTGACGTAAGAAACGATACAGTGAGAGGCAGTTTAACCTTCTCGTTGTTCTCAGCAGTCTTAACGATGGTTCCCAACAACTGACCTCCCGCAAATTTAATAGAGTTCGATTCAAGGCGATACGGGGCAGACCATGACGAGTCTTGATTCGAAACAGTATCTGCATAAGCTCTATTCCGCGCACAGAAACCGGATTGTGAACATGTCTTGAAGTTCCCATGCTTGACCATCTCTGGATTTTAGAGATAAGGTATTGTTAGAAACCAAGCCTGATTAATTTTGTGACACAATATTCACGTACCTCCAGGAACAACCAGGCATGAGAGAATAGTTAAGATGGCCAGGAACAGGGTCCAACCCGTGGACAAAAGCCTGAACGCCGCCATGAGGAATAGATGCTTGTTCTTAAAAACAGTGAAACCAGGCCACCAAGAGGTTTAAAACGCAAAGAACTGGGGAAGGTTCATGGATAATTAGTTTCTCCTCCACAACAAAACAACATACAGTTACCCCGGTATCAAATTATGGACTGCCAGGAGCGCTCTATGATCCCAATTGCAAGCCGCTGCTGTTGTTGTCACAGGCTAGTCGCGAGATGCCGAAGCCAATGGTGCCTACTCGTCTCGAGATGCCTGTTTGGCACGCGTCGGCTAAACTTGCTATGGTTTGACCCCCGCCGTAAACCATCAAAAATAATTTGCCCCGCCGACAACAAGAAATTCATTTCTCACCCCTCACTCGGCCAGCCATTGAACAGAAATATATCTCTATATCTAGTTTTTTGATACTTCTACTCTGTCAGAATGTCTGCCTCCGAACAAACGTGCGTTATCCTTCTCTGGCATATTTCCTTGTTTTCCCATTGGCTAACAAACCTTCGTACCCTTTCCAGTTTCATTGCAATCAAGCCCGATGGTGTCCAGGTATGAGCGGCAAAGAAAGCAACATTTATACATACTCTTATATCGCGAGAACCAGTCCTATCGCTCGGGGCTAACATTCCCTTTTCTAGCGCGGACTCGTCGGTCCCATCATTAGTCGTTTCGAGAGCCGGGGGTGAGTGTCGGAGATTGCTGTTGTGAAGCAAACCAAGCCCAAACGATTCTGACGGCCATAGGTACAAACTTGCTGCCATCAAGCTCGTCACCCCTTCGAAGGAACACCTCGAGAAGCACTATGAGGATCTTTCCAGCAAACCTTTCTTCAAAGGCCTTGTTACCTGTTCGTAGCCCCGTTATTCCTACGAAGGTACAATTCATGTTGGATGCTGATGCACCTTAGATATGCTGAGCGGACCTATCTGTGCCATGGTCTGGGAGGGCCGTGATGCCGTCAAGACAGGTCGTGGTATGTATAATACTTCATCACTTGTCTGACAGACCCCGATCTAATTTTCTCCATCAAATAACAGCCATCCTTGGTGCCACTAACCCCCTCGCCTCTGCCCCCGGCACCATCCGCGGTGACTTTGCCATTGTAAGTGACCAGGAGTCTTTGCCATCCTGGGCCTCGATTACGGCTCTAACCAATTTACATAGGACGTCGGTCGCAACGTCTGCCACGGCTCTGACAGTGTCGAGAACGCAAAGAAGGAAATCGCACTGTGGTTCAAACCTGAGGAACTCGTTCAGTATCAGCAAAGCCAGGCCAACTGGGTCTATGAGTAGAGCTATCACTTAGCGCACCACGCCCTATTATGACATAAGTTAATGACAATAAGGAAAAGTAATTCGGAAGAATATCGAGATCTGAAGAAAAAAGAAAAAAATTTTACTGTTTGTTGATATTTCACAACACGAGCATCCCTCGTACATATCCATTCACATATGTATATACATGTCACGTCACAGCCATAATCAAGTCCATTAATAGAAAATAGAATATAGGTCTAAGTCTTTCTACCAAACACCTTCCTGACTCCCCTCCCCAGAGGCCCAAGCACAGCCCTCGCAAACCACGGTGTAGCCCAGACGCTAAGCACAATCCTCACAGGCATCATCGCCTTCGTTATTGCGTATGCGGTCGCAAACTCCAGTATCAGCCGCACCCCTTTATCCGCATCTATATTTCCAGCCAAACTACTCTTTGTCCCCATACCCATCCCCCCCGCCACCATTGCCTCCGCCCGCACTTCCGCCTCGCCGGCAACCCATCCTTTCGTTCTCAACCACCTCCCGAACCTTTTCACCCCCTCATCCGCCGCCCCATTTCTCAGCGCCGGAATCCAGCCACAGTAATGGAATGCACCCGTCAGTCCTATAAGCGGTACTACGGCGGTAATTTCGTGTAAGATTAGGAATGAGGTAATGTGTGTTACGGGGGCACTGAGGAGCGGGGTGGTGTAGGATTTGAGGAAGCGGGGGAGGCGGTTGTTGAAGTTATGGAGCCTGGTGCGGAGGCGGGAGGAGTTGGGGTTGGGTGGTGGAGGAGATACTGGAGGAGTGGAGAATGACTGGCGAAGAGGAAATTTGTGGAGGGAGCTTGGACGGATGGATGGACGAAGGGGTTTAGTTGATAGTGGTTGATGGTGGAGATACATTTCTTTGTTTTATTATTTCGATTTGTTTTATCAACGATCACTCATATTCCACCTTACCAGAGAAGGTTTTCTCAGATGTCAGGTGGCTCATTAAAAGTGGGTGTGTTCGGGTATAGAGTAGCATAAAAGCTCCATGCTAAAATGAATTACTGGGGAGCTATGGTGTTTATGGTGCTTTGCGATAGTTAAATGACGGAATTGCGGTTTGATATTCGGACAAAAATACAATGTTTGTTCGGTTTGCATCATGCCTGCGAATCATGTGATTATTGGGTATCCCCTCTTCATACATTCTCCTCCTCTCCAATCGCACTTAAAAATCCATTCAATTGCAACTTAACAAAGTTATATATCTTTCAATTGAACTTCGCCAACTGAATCTGGGGAAATTTTCAGGCTAAAAGTTCGCAGAGTGTGAACTCCTCTCCTCTATTACAAGACTACTGGTACTCCCAGCTGTCTAATCCCATGTATCAAATAGGAATCGATTTCTTTTCGATATCATTTACATAATCGACGATGTTTTGGAAATACTCTCTGGACTCCTTGTCGAGTGCCTTGAGGAAAAAGTAAAATGCGTGTGGAAGACCTGCAAATACTTTTTCAGTTACTGGGACGCCGGCGGCCCTGAGGGCCTCACCATACGCAAAACCCTCATCGCGGAGTGGGTCAAACCCGGCAATCTGGATGACTATCACATTTATTAGTTGAGTATGCTTCGCATTCGTGGTTTTTGGGTGAACAGGGATGTTTTTCTGCTTGAATCTTCTGCTTACGAGCTGGGGGGAGGTTTGCATGGCTTTCAGCTAGTATTGGATTGGCATAGACCTCTGGTTTCCCTTTTGGGAGATATAAATTCCAGTGGAACAAAGCCCTCGAGGACGAAGTGGCGGCATCTTCGTTATTCTCGTCCCAGCTGTTATATTCATATTTATCCCGAGGAAAGAAGTCGGGGTGACAGATCATTGGCATATTGAGGACTTGACCAGATACTCCGGTAATCCCTTCATCTCGAAGTTTCAATGCAAGGGATGCGGCCTTTCAAGTTGTTACCATTTTGATTTAGCATTGAGTTGGACAATACTTACAAGGTTTGCGCCACTGGTGGAGCCTGCCAAATAAATCCTTTCAGGGTTAATGCCAAGGTTGACAGCATTCGATTTACACTATCCAAACGATTGTGAGCTGGCATGTTCCGTCAGAGGGCACGCAATTCAAAAGCTTTTACATACCCAAATTAGCGCGTCAAAGCAGTCATTCAAAGGATAGGGGAATGGGAATTCCGGGCACTTTCGGTACTCCACACTCACGACAACCAACTTGTTGTCCCTGGCCACCTGCCTATTCTGCGCTTCTTCAGCGTCATGTGTGAATATTGTCCATCCTATAGATTACTGTCAACTAATGGTTTCCACCTCTACTGATATAAGTAAAACAGCAATCCCATGCGACTTACCTCCCCCATGTGCGACAAAGAATAAGGATGCTCGTGGGGTTGGATTTATCGGCTTATAGATCCTGAGTTCCACCGTGGCACCATCCCTCACTGGGATATTCATATGCTCAATCGTTATATCCTTGCCCACAACGGGGCCATCGTCGAAAACCGCAGGTGGGAATGCATCCCATGCAGCCTTGAATTTTTCCATATCCTCGATGGCATATAAATTCCCAACGAGCTTGGAAGCCTCATCTTTTAACGATTCGAAAACCGGGTGAGGTGTGGCAAAGTGTGCGTACTTGGACTTGGCGTTTGAGTTGTCCATTGTCATGTTGCGGGGAAAGGTCTGTGACGGGGGGTTTGGAACCTGTTTCGTCGAAAGCTGTTAAGGGTTGCTTTGAGAAGACATTCTCCTTTTTATCAGCTGGACGCACCAAGGTGATAATAGAGCGGCGAGATACGATAATGTGCCTCGCTTGGTGTATCAATCTGGACCAAAATCAAAGCAGCTCGTGCCAATCAGAATCCGCATATGTTCCTTTCAATCAGCGGACGCAGGGACTCAGATAGACAATACAGATGGGTGATCAGGAAATCCCAGCGGCACCTTACATCGAGTAAACATGTAAGTAGTTGGAAGCGTTCCTTGAAACAAATCTCCTATCAGATGGATACGCCTCCAAATATGAATAATTTCGTCTCTCATGATACCAGCCTGGACTACGGACAACTTTCACCTATCACGAACTCCCCACCACGCTTTGTGATGAATACGTCATCTACTCTTGCCTAAGCTGCAGGGTAGAACAAAGAAACAAGAAAGCAAAACCGACGGTGATCTTGTTCGTTCAGTTAATGTGCGGTGTGAAATGGCTGCCATCATTGATTTTGATTGGCCACAATGTATCCAAGGTCTTTGTGCTGTTCCATACGAACCAGATTTGACTCGGTTTCCATTTTTCATCCAACTCCATATTTCTACTAACTTTATCAATGTGCCACGCCGCATTTCCTCTGATGGATAGGTTTAGGATCGTAATCTTCTGGTCGCTGAATGGCTGGAAATCAATCATCAAAGCAAGTTTATTTGTTCCACATGGTCTTCTAGCGATTGAGCCCTGTATGTAGCCCTGTATGTAGCTTGAGGAGCTTTATGCACTCAGCATATGGTTGAGGGTTTACATTCGCATCATAATCCGAAAATGAAATTGATATGAAATTGAACAGTCGGATTTTATTATCGTTTCAACTCGCCACCTTGAGTTATAGAGGGGGCGTCTCATGAACTAGCCAGCAAATCCTATACGGAAGAATCTAGAAAGAAAGTGGAGTTGTTCTGATCCCGTATTGACGGATAGATACTAGCAGTGATCTCAGGTAGTGGAGATAGTAGCTCTTTTGCTCAGTATGGTTTCGAATTGTGCATCTGCAGAATTTATACAGCATAATGCGATCATTTGGCTTGAAGCGAACATACTTCCCACACTGGCTGGAAGTGGTGATGCTTTGGACTTGCTTTGTCTGAGCAGCCGCTAATAGGGAACCAAGCGGGGCTGTTACTCAATATCGTCACAAAAGGCAACTCGCGGTTCTTCGCCATAAGCTTCACTAGAGCGCAAAACACCACCACCATCATAACAACAGCAATCATGGAGAAAATATCAGATAAAATAGCGAATCTCCCCCCAGATGCGAACTATTTCTCTCTGGAGTTTTTCCCTCCAAAAACCCAGATGGTGCGTTCCCGTCGAAACTGAAATTTACCCCACCACTCCCGCTTATATCCCACGTTGTTTCACCAGACTGATCAATCCGTGTTTACAGGGCTCCTCAAATCTCCAAGCCCGTCTGGAGCGCATGTCGCAAGCTCTGCGACCGCTTTTCGTAACCGTTACTTGGGGTGCTGGTGGAAGCACTGCGGCTAAATCCCTCGAGCTCGCCGAGATATGTCAACGTCAATTAGGTTTGACCACTTGCTTGCATTTGACATGTACAAATATGAACAGGACACTGGTAGACCATGCGCTCTCAGAAGCCAAAGCATTGGGCATCAGGAACATCCTTGCGTTGCGTGGTGATCCCCCGCGAAGCGAAGAGTACAATATTGATGGCGAAGATGACAGCAATAAGGATTTTACGTGGGCAGTTGATTTGGTGAAGTACATCCGCCGCACACATGGTGATTACTTTTGCATAGGGGTGGCAGCATATCCAGAAGGTCATTCAGACGAGTCATACCCTGAAGTGCAAGACCCTGTCAAAGACCTCCCATACCTTATCGAAAAAACAAGGGCCGGAGCGGACTTTATCATGACTCAACTTACTTACGACCTAGGAGCATACAAACGGTTTGAGGAAATGCTGCGCAACCACGAATCTGGCGTTTTCGAAACTATTCCTATCATTACCGGATTAATGCCCATACAGAGCTATCATATTCTAACTAGGACGACGAAACTAAGCCATGCAAGAGTCCCTCCTGATATAATGGCGCGAGTGGAAGCAGTGAAGTCAGACGATGAAGAGGTGAAGCGAATCGGGGTGGATATTTTGTGTGAGATTGTAAATGGATTGAAGCAGGTTTCCTACCCTGGCCCACGTGGATTCCATTTCTACACCCTTAATTTAGAGAAAGCAGTTGCCTTGACCGTCGAGAAGTGTAACCTAATACCGCCGTTATCCCCTCTCAGCGATTCAGAAACATATATGGACACTGCGGTTTTTATGGCGCAAGGCAAGCAGAACGGTATTTCCCTGTTATCGAAAAGGAGGGCCTCCTCTATGAATTCCCAACCTCATAACCGATTGATCGTTGATCGACCTTCGGACGCCGGGGGTTCCTCCCAAGCATCTACTACCCACGAAACTCCTGCTCTTGGTGCTGGTATGCCGGCCCTTAATCCCCCTCCACGAACAACCACGCTGCAGATATCGGAGGGGGTAGGTGCGCTGGGGCGCGAGGCGACCTGGGATGACTTCCCAAATGGTCGGTGGGGTGACGCGCGATCCCCTGCATTCGGAGAAATCGATGGATATGGCCCCTCCCTACATGTCAATGCTGCCGTGGCACGACGACTCTGGGGATATCCAACAACGAAACAAGACATTAATAACATCTTCCAACGCCATGTGTCGGGCGAGCTTCACCTAGTACCCTGGTCGGAAGGCGGAGCGCAAGATACTGGTGGCCTGAATGCAGAGACCGCCACTATTCGAGACGAGCTTCTTCACCTCATAAATGGACGTGGGTGGTGGACGCTCGCGTCCCAGCCTGCAGTGAATGGGGTGCGCAATGACCATCCGATTTTCGGCTGGGGTCCTCGCGGTGAGGGCTTCGTTTTCCAGAAGGCGTTTGTCGAGTTCTTCTGCCCGGCCCATGACTTCGAATCGATATTGAAACCAATATTTGAAAGCCACAGCCACGATGAGTTTGCGTGGTTCGCAACTAATGCTGCTGGTGACTTCATGTCGTCTTCTCCTGCCACGGATGCCGCCACAGAGGACTTTTCCGGGCCTGTTGATGTCTTCCTAGATTCTAATGTCTCACCGGGTAACACTGGAGTTACTGCTGTCACGTGGGGAGTGTTCAGAGGTAAAGAAATTGTCACCCCGACTATCATAGAAGAAGTTAGTTTTCGTGCATGGGGTGATGAAGCGTTCCGTATCTGGGACGAATGGAGGCGCATATTCCCGCGTGGAAGCCCTACTGAGAGATTGCTAGACCAGCTAAAGAATGATGTCTGGTTGATTTGTTGTGTAGGCCAGAAATACGGTGCTGGCTGCGCTAGTCTAGAAGCTGCGGAGGCAGAAGGGAAGCTATTATGGAAGTTGCTTGGAGGGACGGGTACGGAACCAGATTCTGTTGACAAACATTAAGCGTATATTATATAGCATTTGATGAGAAGCCCAGCTCTTTTATGGGCTGTTCTATCACATGGTACTAGTTATTGTGGGAGCCTCGGCTTCCTAGTACGGACTAGACCTCGTACATGTACAGTGTGTAGGTAGCCCCTGGTAGATAGCAACTAATACAACCAGACATCCAACAGTTGCCTAACTATGCCTTGACAAATGACAAACGAAACCATTGTGATAATTTTGTGAGCATTTTTCTCTCCTATCTTTTCTTTTTGGTTGTTGGCATCCCTATTGCTCACTACAAGGCCTCATGACCACTCTAACTTAAGCATTGCTGTGCCGGTTAGATAGTTACAGTAAACCAACTTTCCATCTCCGTTATTGGTTAATTTGTCTCATTAGGTGGCTTAATAAAGCGAACACGATATCTACAAGGTATGCTACTCAAAAAAAATAAAATAAAGAAAAAAAAAGGAAAAGAAAAAAAAAAGAAAAGCAAAAAGAAATGGTCAAAACTATATACAGCGTAAACAGATTTCATCAAATTTCCCATAAATTTTCTTTCTTTTTTTGGTGGTTGCGGGGGGATTTTTGGCGTAATGACAGGACATTCCATTTAATCCACAGGTGTTCATAAAAAATGCTTGGTGAGGATGAGAAACCAACGAATCCAAACTTGTGTAAATAAATCTATTCGGCTAACTTGTTTCATTACCAGCAATTCAGACAAAAGAAAACCCCGTACCAAACTCGTGCTGAAGCTCATTAAATTATCGAAACTGTTCATATCGTGAAATCATCGAGTTGAAAGAAAAATATATCGTCTAGGACTCGGCGGCTAAAGCCAATCCAGCTCCTCACAAAAGATACCAGTCCATCATGATTCCTGGAGAGTAGTAATGCATGTTGATAAAATTTCTCAAAGAACATATCGGAACATCGGCGCGTGATCGGCCAATTCAGAGGTGTCGACCGGGTCATTAGCATTGGGTATACCATACTTCCTGTCCCGCCGCGCATTGACGATGCGGTGACGAACGTGCAAAATGGTAGGTAGGATGACAGACAGGGATAAAAACGAGAGTACGATGGAATATCCTCGAATAAACCTAGGCCCCTCGTTTGTCGGAAAGCTTTTGCTCACGAGAATGCTCCAGGAATGACCTGCGACAAGTAGCATACTTATTGCAGTTGTTTTCTTTGATTCTGCACCGCAATTGTCCGAAGCCCATTGTACTTGTAGTGGTACACATGGGAAAACCCCTGCCAAAAGAATGAAAATGCCACAGAGGGCAACTTTTCGATTCGATTCCGCCGGATATGTGAACAACAGAGTCGCCCCGATGATAGAAAACATTGCACAACCAATTAGGAACGGTCCACGCATTTTGGTGCGATCAGAAAGAAGGGAGACTATAACCATCATGACCCAGCCAGTCATGTACGGACCGATAGTGAGATATTGGGCCTGCTGAGGTGTAAAACCCAGAGACTTGACAATTGTCGGCAAGAAAACAGTAATCAAAGCAAGAGCCGCATCATGGCCCATCTTGCTAAGTGCACATGCATATATTTTCCAATCTTTGAAGGCTGAAATAACATGTTTCTTCACTAAGACTTTAGGTCCCTCACTTTTCTGGCCGCGGTGCATGCGCATTATAGACACCTTTCGTTCTTCTTCGTTCCTGAGGAATTTGGATGTCTCGGGTCGATCGGGGAGGAAGAGAAGGGCGATGAACGCGAAAACCACAGTTGGGAGCCCTTCTATCAAAAATAGTATTCGCCAGCGTCCGATATTAGTGTTAATCAGAGATATAGCGTAGGATATCAAGCCACTGAAGGCACCGGATAGTGCAGCCATGCCAACTAAAAGTGCGGTCCTAAACGCAACTTCATCGCGCGTGTACCAAATAGTCAAGTAAAATACTATAGTCGGTGCAAAGCCAGCCTATGTGATATCGTCAGCATTGATAAAACAAGTTCTCATATCTCGATCACATATTAGATGCCCTGGACCTACTTCACACAGACCAGTAAAAAAGCGTGCAACTGCAATACCCCAAAATTGATTTGCACCTGCCGCAGCACCGGCAGCAGTGCCCCAACCCAGCGCGCAAACGAAGACGAACTTAGATGGATTGAAGGTTTTCCCGACGAGTGTAAGTGGAATGGCAAACAACACACTAGAATTTACTTGTCAGTAAAATGGAGTAGCATGAGAGAAAGGAATAAATAAAAAACCCACAATCCAAAGTAGAAGACACTCGCAGCCCATCCAAAATGATCGTCATTGCCATTCAGGGCATCATCCTCCAATCCTAGGAGTCTCGCATTTCCCAAATTGCTACGATCAAGGTATGCCTGTCGTCGGACGTTTTGAGACATTTAGATACTGTGAAGCCGTGTAGGATCTGCAAAGATGGGGGGAATATAATAACCTACCAACAGATAGAGGCAAGCCACCTGAGGCATAATAACCCAGTCTTGCCGGCGAACAAGATTTCTGAGCGCACACGATCAATTAACCTTTAGTCCGAATTTGTGTATAGAATGAGAATGGAGAGCCAAGATGTGCCAACCTTTCTACCCTTGCCAACTCAGGTGTGATTTCCAGCTGCTTGGTGGTTTCACGCACTCCATCTTCAAGCTGACCAGAATCAACATTTTTGTTATCAATTATCTTCCTTTTCTCAGTTGACGATTCATGAATTGAGGACGTCACTTTCAAGTGTATGTCTGAGACCAATTGTTATACATTTCAAACAAGATCCCAAGGATGTTGTGAAGAACAGCAGCCTTGGTAAATTATATTTAATAATACATGTGCCCTGTGCAGGCGCACGTTTTTCTGGCCAGTATATTTATTTACTAAATTTGGCACGCCTAAGAGAGCACTGGGCTGTGGCAAGTGGTTCTCAAGTACAAATCCACGTGGCTTAGCCCCGGAAGTTGTAGAATTCGAACATAAATTGGGAGTGACGGCGAAGCCGCTCTTGGAAATTCGGTACGTGCAGACTGTGTGGTTCGACACCGTTTTAAGGGGAAGATCAAGGCCGAGCACTGCTGCAAGGGCGCCCGTTGGCATACGCAAGAAGCAGAACGTTTCTGCGGCTATCCAAACATTGACTCAGGCTAGGTCCAATTAACAGCGCCATGATTGAAATCCAAAGGCCGTAAGGTTTCGTCTGTTCAAGGAACGTTGAATCCGGGACCAGAGAAGGGGTGGAAATGGTCGCCTCTCTGATGAACCACTGGCACCGCCACCATCATCACCATCCGTGACTGTCATGGGCAGTGCTAGAAATCAAATTAGAGAGTACTATAATCCCCAGCTGTCGAAGGCGTCTGTGATGAGAAGAAGCCAGAAGGTTAGAATAAGGTTGAAATAAGCTTCGACGCTAGCAATGCTTGAGTGCGGGACAAATTCGGGGTTAGAAATGGAAAATCAAATTCCCTAATCACAGCAAAAACATAGCTAAGAGTTTAGTTTCTTTTCTATCTTCTTTAAGATCTTGTAAACCCTAGGACATTGGAACTATATTTTTCTTATATAGATGTAAATATGTACTAATCATTGCCAGTCATTTTGAGGAATATCGAGTTAATGGCTCCTGATGATGGGCGCTGCTGATAAGTATAGATGCCGAGCGCAACTGGCAATTTTACAGTCTGTTTGGCCTAGGTTTTGCCTGGGCCCACCTAGGTGAACACGGTTTGAATTTATGTAAGGCGATTCTAACCATGATGGAAGCAGATTTTCTACCCACGTTCAACTCGGTGCCTGGCGCAATCAAATTGTATCTCTTATTGACATGGCAACACCCACTTCCCCCGTATGTTGATATGAGATTCTCATGCCTGCTGCTCTGTACGGGCGATCTCTAGATATGTGAAAAATATAATCAAAAGAATAAGATTTTCTTTTATTAACTATCACTATTATTATCACTTTTAAAATCACCCGAGGCTTGAAATAAAAATGGTGATGGCCGAGGTTTAACCTGGAACCTAACTCTCCGGCTATTAATAGTGCTTTCTTTCCCCAGAGCTACAATCGTTTATTAGTGGCTCAGTGAGCCAAAGCGGAGGAGACAATGTGGCGAGGGAGATATTTCTATTTATTCGCACGACCAACCTTTTTACGGGCAAAGCGTACTAATTCTATTAATACAACTACCACGCCTATCATAGCATAGGGAGGGAGTAAATATCGAATATCAACTGTCGAACGCGAGTAGTACACTACCGCATGCTGAACTATTTTATTGAGAGGCTAGTTTTCTTTCTCCACTGACTTTCATTTTACGCGTCATTTTAGCTGCGGAGGAACTGAAGGGACAGGTGGGGAAAGGTTTTACTCGATTGGTGGGGTGCTGCGGGGCTGGGGTGCCGGGGGGGAGGAAACACGTATCTCATTATCGACTAGAGCAGAGCAGCATGCTTGATAATGTGGAGAAACGGGATGTTATTTAAAGCGAAGAAGATTCGTGATAAATAATTACCCTGCGTACCTAGCTAGGTCTAGATGCAGCTAGAAAGTCGTATTTGCGGCGAAACCATGAGCATCAACATTTGGAGTGACAATCGAGGACCCTGACTGTGTGGGAGCAGTTGTAATCTGGTCCAAACGCCCATACACCTTGGGATTCTTCGGTTTGGCACCTGCTTCCCCTTTAAATTGATATCCACGTAATCTGAGAAATTGTAGTGTCACCAAAGATGGTTAGCTAGGAGCCAATAGTTGCTTTTTAATGAAAATACAATAAATAAATAAAAAATAAAAAATAAAACCAAATCAACAACAAAAACAACATGAAAGAGAAAAGGGAAGGGAGTTAAGCTGGAGTGGGGGAATTAAAAATAAGGAATTAAAAATAACTGTATGCAACATACCTAGGTCCCTGGCCAGATTGCCGTGGTAATTCAGGCTCGTAAGCTCGCTCAAACTTCGCCACGTCTTCGTCAAACGTACCCCTGGCAATACTGTCTCTGATAGCCACATAAAAATTATCGAGGACATGATAATTATGTATTTGCAAAAGCGTCCATGAAAGCATCTCTTTTGCATGAAGCAGATGTCGAATATAGGCTCTGGAGAACTTTTGACATGTATAGCATTTGCAGCTTCGCGAGAGTGGTGACATGTCAGCCGCATGCGTAGCGGGCCACATATCAATGCCCAAAGGCCTCACATCAGTCTCGACATCGCGCGCTAAACTCGGAAAACCGAAATCAAGCGCAATACCCGCGTCTGACGCTTCTCCGACAAACGGTACTGTTGAGAGGTCTATGCCCAATGAAACTTCCTTCAAGATTTCTCGCGGGGTTTTTGTTTCACTTAATGACAGACGCACGAGCGCAGACATTGATTCCGGTATCGCAGAGGTGCTGTGAGTATCGTAAACCGCGAACCCGGCCACATTTTGTCGCATCTCGTCCTCTAGTTCCTCTATGTATAACATCTGCTGCTCCTTATCTAGTGGTAGTAGCGGCGCAAGGAACAAGGACACAAAGTTCCCTTCGTCCTGTTTATCATATAGTCTATCGATTGCATCCCTCGTCCATGCGTGTGTCCTGTCCACCATTCGCTCTCGTCGCTTGACCCCGGGTGGTTTGCTGGACAAATCCGAAAGCCCAACAGCAATGTCTGGTTGTAATTTTTGGATGGCCTCTATATATTGCTCGGTTTCCAATTGACGGTACCCAACTGAACTTAATATCGTCACTGAATTGGAGGAATTTGGAGTGGGACATGGGACAGGCGGGACTCGTCGGGGACCTAATATCAACAATAGATCCTCGTGCTGGCATATAAATTTCCGGAGGGCCGATTCAAATGGCTGCGTGGGGATTTGGTATATCGGCGGAATGGATCTATGTCCTTTCTCCGCAACTAAACTGCTCCAATGAGCAGCGTTGTTAGATCTCGACAGGTATGTGCGGGCGTTGAGAGTTAAGTTAAAAGGGCATGAATCCATCTTACAATCCTCAAAGGCAGCATATAAACTCCCAATTGACATCCGGTCGTACATAATATCATGGGACACATGGGGCAGTACGCCCCGAGAAGTTATAGGAACATGATTCGGAGTTTGTATTGGCTTCCTCCCGGTCAAAGAAAGTCTACCGAGTCGCGGGGCCAGGAGAGTCGGCGTAGAACCCAACAGGCTAAAGCTGAACATCTCATCTGGAGGTTCAGCAAGCGATTCAGGTTGCATAATGCTGCAAAAAAAAAAAAAAAGAAAGAAAGAAAGAAAGAAATAATACTAGTATGTATGGAGAAAACGGATGTTCCTGATTCACAACTCCAGAGGGCTCAAAGTAACTTATTTAAATAGCTTGTCTGAACAGCACATGACCTGGGAGAGCGCCAAGAACATCAACCTCAGTATGGAACCTTGGATTGTAACTTTTAGTAGAGCACCTTTTATTTTGTGCATTGATTCAGGAAAATACGTATTATTTCATTATGGAAGCCCTACGGGGAAGCAATAAAAAGCAGAGGGGGGCTCTCATTGTGCTGGAAGGATTGGACCGCGCCGGCAAATCTACTCAATGCGCATTCTTACAGAAGACCCTCCAAGAAGAGGGGCATGAAGTCAAGTACCGCCGGTTTCCAGGTACTAGCTCAAGTGCCACCAGATGCTCACACAGGCTAGTGCTAATGAACAATTATAGACAGAACTACTGAGATAGGGAAACTGATTAACGGGTATTTGATGCAAAACGCACAATTGGATGATCATTCTATTCACCTTCTGTTCTCTGCCAATAGATGGGAGGCAGCGGCAGAAATACAACGGGATATATCAAATGGCATAACCGTCATCATAGATCGCTACTCCTACTCCGGAGCTGTTTATTCTGCAGCCAAAAATATCCCCGGCTTGTCGTTAGAGTGGGCTTGGCAGCCAGAGATCGGTTTACCGCAACCGGATATATGGCTTTTCTTGAACATATCGCCGGAGGAAGCGGCAAAACGTGGTGGCTATGGAATGGAGAGATATGAAAATGATGCCTTTCAGACCCGAATACGCCAGTTATTTCAGGAGCTTATCGCAAGAGAGGACCCCAACAATATTCACGTCGTCGACGCAGGTCGAGCCGAATCGGAGGTTGCGCTGGACGTTATACGCGCAGCGAGGAGGGCCATTGAAGAAATCAAGGGCAGGGATTCTCTGAAAAGACTTGCTGCATTATCACACCCAGCAAGCAGCCTATCCTGATATTTATCATGTTTATCGCTGAGAGGGCATAGCTTTCTCATGCCATCGATTCTCACTCGATAATCTTCAGCGTTGTTCCAGTCGGATATGTTGATTCTAGGGGTGCTATATAAACCCGAGAAGTTTGTTTTCGCATTGCATTTACGTCGTCTATAAAACTGGATTTCAGCGTGACTGCTTTCTCAGAACCATTGTCTATGTTTGTCCTGATCGCGCTGCCAACACTTCTCCCTAACTTTCCAAAATTGCTCCCGCCCACCGAGGGATGAGAACGAATCTGGATTCCCATTGTTTTGGCGTCCGTGGATGGCATCGAGGCTTTACTTTCGCCTTCTTCCGAGGAAACATGATTCGAAATTTTTCTTTTCCCCACTTGTTCTGTCCTCCGTCTCCGTCCCAATAACCGTTTCACCTCTTCTTGGCCACGAAACCGCAATGTAATTTCCTTCATTAGGGTTGGCCATTCCAACTTCCCCAGACAGGCAGGGCACGTCCCTTCTCTTGGTATTAACTTTCCGTTAAAACCTGCCGCCTCCAAAAAGTGTGCCGACAAACATAAAAGATGAGAAGCGCAGCGGCACAGGCTATGTGAACATATTGCAATCATATCATTCCGCGGATTTAACCTTTGTTTGCACACACCGCAATCGATCACTTCCTCAGATTCAAGTAGAAATTGCGATTTTTCCACATACTCTATGAGAGCATCGTAGCCGGTATCGAGTGTTTCAATTCTTTTTCCAAGAATTTCCCGCCTGTCGGTATCGCCTGCCTCCTTAGAGCTAAAAGCGGTGGTCACCTTGATGCTATTATCTAGTAAATTATCCTTGGACTGAGACCAAACCTGCCACACATCTGCTGAGAAAAACCGCACTTCCAAGGGCCATTCTGAGAAGTACGGCGACCGTAGTAGAATATGTAGATTTTCCAAAATATTCGGCAGCGAGGTACGAGGTTTGCCTGCACGTTTGACCTCCTTTCCCGTTCTGGAAGATCCCCTTGTACCTAATTGTTCGCTCTCGTACCTTTCAACCTCAGCATGGCGGGATTCTTTTGTGTGTTGCCACGCCCATCTAGAGCCGTTAACCGAGATAGAACCGACAACAAAAGGGGAAAGGAAAAGGAAACGGGCCTACGTACTCAAACTGCAACGCGCCGGCTCTATTCATAAACCCACTCACAATAGCCACCATCTCCCATGGCCTTAATTTCTCGCTTGATGTCTTTCTTGCGCCGCCGGTTCTGTCTCCATTATGTTGGGCCAAACGCCGACTTGGTTCTGGAGTCGAACCAATATAGAGACTAGCGTGTCGGACGGTTGAACGGAGAAGGTAGCAACAGTAGAAAGCAGGAAATTGGGTTTATGGACTGCGGGATATTGTCCATCATGGCCCAGGGATGGGGGGGGTGATCGTTGAACCCTTTTGTGTTGAATGGCGATCAAGGAGTTTTAATAAATGATAAACCACTGTGACTATTCAATTTCCGAGGAATCCGAGACAGTGAGGTGGCTCCTCATCACGGGCTCAACGATTAAATGATTCTGATTTTTGATCTCGCAGTTGAGATATCTATTGGTATGCGGGTTGGTATTCCAGCAGCCTCCACACTTTCGGCGCGGTTATTTGAAGTTTTATTTCGCAAGGACGCTGTACCCTGATTCATAAAAGGTTCATGAAAATCTGAGAACACATAAATATAGCATACTATCCAATCCGTTGAGTGCCGCGCAGGGTGTGCAGAAAACGGGCACCCATCACCCATAGCAACACCAGGGGTAAACAGTGGCCGCTTAGCGGCTATTTTGGCGTCTAGCGCCAACCCCATCCATCGGAGGTTTTGCGAAAAATTCGAACCCCGTTCAACCAACCCGGCCTGTACAGAATACAGTACTAGTAATATTCTCGTCCTCCTTCCTCGAGTCATCCGATATACTTGTTCAATCTAGCTCACCCTGCCATATATATGCGATCTACCTACTGCGGCAAGCTTTATGCTAACTTTACTTTCACCCACACACTTTGTAGCACCCGGCCTCACCACTCTATAGAGTCCTAGCACTCTTCACTGTTAGTACACTGAATCCATGATTAAAACATCTCCGAGAAGAACTTAAATTTCCTACTCATTTGAAAAACGAACTACGCCTCAGCTCGCTTGGTTCCACACAGATTCATCCGAAAACTGCTCATCCTGTTACCGTTTATCAACTGTACATTTCACTCCAAAAAATCCTCTCTCCGTGAGACCATCCTTGTTTGGATGTTTTTATTATTGCTATTTTATTTCAGAGTCTATAAAGAATTCAGTGCTGAAGTCGATTGAAATCTATATTTATCCACTCCGCAAGCAAAGGACAATGGTGTGTTGCTCAGGTCATGGGTATACTATTCAGCTTTCCATCCAGTATTGATTTGATCTATGGCAGGGTTCTATATAGGTGGTGGAGTTATGAGGCTCCTATTTCTATCTGTTTTCTAGTTGCTTACCGCCATTCAATTTCATGATAAAACATCTTGCTGAATTTATGGAGAGAAAGGCAGAAACATCCCGTTGATTGTAGTGATTTAGAGAGTGTAATGTCATTCTCCAGAGCAGAATGTGCCGGGGACCCGATTCCTGGATGAAATTGGTTTAATTTGCTGACAGGTGAACGTTTCAATCTTGCAGCCAGCGTTCCCGAGGCACTCCACCTCACAGCACTGCCGTTTGAGCTTAAGGAGAAAAGAATCTGGGATTGCTTTTACTTTCATTTGAATGATTGTCAAGGCGATTGTAATGACCCACCGCGTCTATCTCACTTATGCATAAGTCTTGAAGTGGACTAATCTGTCGAGGTGATAAAATCGATTGTGCGGTGTTGACAAAGCTATAGGGCGGCAATGTGCTCTTGATTTGTCAATTTTTATCAGCTCATCCACCTTAAAATTGCCACATGGGCCGTTCGAATAGCGCCAGGGCTCCACGGCGACCAGGGCGGTAAGTATATGTGCTTGGAATCCGCACCAACGCGAACTATGAGAGCTAGCTCTGCTCTTCCATGGAGGGTCTATTGTTCAGCTTGAGGTATATAATGGCCTTAAGTCAAATGTCATGGGACAATTGCCATATATCATGCCTCACTCATCTCGCACTCATGATGCTTTCTGAAATGAACATCGATATTTTGTGCCCAATCTGGTGACGAAGTTTGTGTCCCGATTTAAACCATCTGGGAAACGCTGTTGATCTCTTTGCCAGGGGGACCGCTACCGGCCAAGATTGATGTCTGGTTGTTGAAGATATAATGTCCTTAAACAATATTATTGTTACAGAAGACATACAACATAGCTAGTACTGCATAAGTTGTAGACATCTTCTGTTGAATAACCAGCGCAAATATTATCGTGAATTTCGTTAACTAAATAGGTCAGAGGCAGGTACTTGTATGATTGGCTAGATAGCTGAGAGAAGTTACGAACCCTGATCTCTGAGGAAAAGAATCCCGATTAAGTCGTCCATCTTATCCATGGAATGGATCTTCAAGGTTTGGCCAATCACAAACCTGGAGTTCAGCGCAATACCAAGTATTTATATAACTTTAACATAACGCACAAACTGTAACTTCCAAGCCTTGCGTATCCCTCGGAGAGATACTGGTGAAATCTAGAAATTATTGATATTTTCGAAAGTTGTAGAATTCCGCTCAATCATCTTGCTGAAATATGAGGCCAAATATAGGGATGCTCCTTGAGTCTCGGCAGCATTGCCAACTCCGGACGCTACCAAAGATTTCCTTTTTTTTTTCTTTTCTTTTTTCTTGGAATTTCTTGGAATTTCTTTTTTGGTCTCGACTTTACCACAATAATTTAATCTATTCTAGAGGGTAAGCGCGTAAGTATGGGTATATTATATTACACCATAGTGGTTCGTCCATACTTGCCCAAATCTAGTAGCCACTCTATGGTAACAAGAGCAGAAGAGACTATTGTTGGTTATCGTTTGGCTCACAGCCAGCCAACAAGCATCGAATTGCCAGCTGGGGTATTGAAAGCCCTGTTTAAATGACGTCTCAAGAGTCTTCAAGGCCGGAGTACCCCGTACCGTTGTTCTCTTTCCATAAGTTCAGGAAATTGGCGAGCGCCAAGGACTCTAAGCATTTCCCACGAGCATACGAAGTAGTTGATCAATGTTGTCGAAAACGCTAATCGGGATGATACGAACGTTGGATTTTCTTGCTTTTTTGCGGGGGGTTTGTCGGGGTGTTTCATTTACCATCACGTATTACTATATACGTACCATATTTTACTTTTAGCTTACGCTTATCTAATAAATAATACCATGTTAATCAGCTAGTTAGTTAACTAGTTAACAAAATTAACTAGTTAGTTAAGGAGATTCGGCTAGCTTGTTTTTCCTTAAAGCGACACTGTTTGACAGCGCATTTACGTCCGTTTGCAGGATGGACGGATGGTGATGTAACAAAATACTTACTTCAACTTTTATTGTCACAGATTATTCCTGTCATCTCGATGCTTGGATGTATTGACCAGTCGTATCTAGGCTAACTATGGCACTCTGTCTACACTGTCACGAGAAGTAATCTACTGGGTCTGATGTCCATTTTTACATTTCGATGAATACAGGAAATCTCAATACCAGACGTCAGACAATTCCAACCCTCATGATAAGCCTTGACACCTCACCTTGAATGCCGGGCTGTACGGAGTAGAGTTCCTAGAGTTAGGCGCAAATCTTTTGGCGGTTTGCATATAAATTCCTAGTGTGTTATCAGTAAAGCGCGGTAGAGTATGAATACGGGAAGTAATCGGTACGTCGGTAAATTTTCCTTTGGTGCCAATACTCGTCCGTACCAAGTAAAATGCACGGACGTATCATGTTACCGTATCGCAGCAGCATAATCCTATTCCGCCTCAAATCTCCTTCCATCCTTTCTATCTCTTGATTCTCCCCTACTCGCAGCTGCAGCACCCACTTTCGCGCTCTCCACCACCCGGTCTCCGTCCGGCCTTTGCCGTTTCTCCGCCTCCGAGTACCTGTCTTCTTATCATTACTATTATCCACCCATCATTTAATTAATCCCTTCTGTTGACGTGTATCGGACTCCACCATTCACTCGTGGATCCCCCTAGCCCTCGGCCTCTTTTTCGCCAGCTACCCTCCCCTCCAATGCGCTATTCGCATCGCGATCGGTGTTTTCCCAAAACCACCTGATCAAATTCGCCCATCCCCTGTACTTCCGCACCGCAGCGTGGAGACATGGTGGTCCCACCTTCAACGGGAGCAACAACTGCCCAGCAGCAGTCCCAGCAATCAGCCATCCGCTCCCGCGTCTGCGAACGTCGAACCACTTCGACCAATCTTACAATGCCAATGTTCCTTTGAGTGCTCGAATGGCTGCGCCGCTTGACCTCTCCACGGTCGAGCGACGTGGCCACTCTACCGCGAGTAGAGA
>NW_001813982.1:1852284-1875285 GCF_000149585.1 Histoplasma mississippiense | reverse complement strand
CCGCCGGCCGAGAGTGAACTCGATGGAAGGAGGTATAACCCAAACAAAACCCAGGCCGATGAGTTCTCTGGAACCACGGATCTGACTCTCAATCAGGCACTCGAGCGAATCTCAATTACCTCGACCAACTAACGAAATTCCATAAACAACATGGAATGAATCTAAGCCGGTTCCCTAGCGTCGATAAGCGCCCTCTTGATCTCTACAAGCTTAAAAAGGCCGTCGATATTCGTGGTGGTTTTGATCAAGTTTGTAAACTGAAAAAGTGGGCCGAAATTGGTCGTGATTTGGGCTATAGCGGCAAAATCATGTCATCATTATCAACCTCGTTAAAAAATTCCTACCAACGTTGGCTTCACCCATACGAGGAATATCTCCGCGTCGCCAAACCTAGTGTCCAGCAGCAGCTGGAATTCGAAAACGGAGGACCATACACCCCGTCCCCCGGAAACTCTCCGGTAGCCAAAAGGCCACATACAAACAATCGTCGTTCATCCGAAGTAAGCAAAGTTTCTCCCGCGGCAAGGGTTTCTGCTACACTTGGTAGTTCCGTGAGAGACAGTGAAGGCAGAACGGACGGATCTTCGGCTCCGCTTGACTACCCCCAGGAACGACATATCACCATTTCGGGGTTTACAGCGGTCAATTCAAATACAAGCGGGTTTTCTGCAATTAATGCCTCTCCATCATTCGTTGCAGTGAACAGCTCAGCTCCTACTGTAAAACGAGAGATGGAGAATGGAACTCATCAAACAACCTTTGGAAACAATGCTTTGACATCTAAGGACACCCTGGAACGACACCAGCACGAAACTAGCAGTACGCCAACAGTCAACGGCCATGATTCACATCCGCTTAAACGTGCATTCAGCCAAGAAAGTTTGACGGGAAGTTCGCAAACCGATAACGCCGATGCTGATGGAGCAAACGGGCGACGCAGTAAACGGCTGAAGAAGGGTGCGTAAAAGGCCATTCCATTACCTGTCGCATGTGGATTTACAGAGCTAGGAGCCCTTCTTTGTACAAGGTAGCTCTCACATGTATCTTCTAGTTTTGCTAACGTCTAAATTCTAGATGGCGCGCCAACTGTTGTTGGATCGCATATGAGTTTACTTCGCCCAACACAAACACAAGGGCGAACAAAGAATGGAAACAGGAAAACCGGAGAAGTGAGTACTTATATCTTTTCCCCCTTTGGTTGGGTAGCGAGCTAATTAGTATATCCAGCGATGTGAAAATTGCGGCAAGAGTGATAATCGGCCAACTATCTTATCATGCGACGGATGCGAAAACGGTTATCACATTCACTGCCTTGACCCACCCCTGGATTCCGTCCCCGATTACGACTGGCATTGCCCCAAATGCCTGGTCGGAACTGGAGAATATGGCTTTGAGGAGGGTGGGATATATTCGCTGAAACAGTTCCAAGAGAAAGCGGATAATTTCAAGGAAAACTATTTTGCCCCAAGGATGCCCTTTGATCCCGTTCTCAATGCCCCTCGAAAGGAGACGGAAGATGACGTTGAGCGAGAGTTTTGGCGGCTTGTGGAAAGTTTGACAGAGACCGTTGAAGTTGAGTATGGTGCAGATATCCACTCGACAACCCATGGAAGCGGGTTTCCCACTGTTGAACGGAATCCTTTGGACCCTTATTCTGTTGACCCGTGGAATTTGAATGTCATGCCTTTGCACTCAGAGTCTCTCTTCCGGCACATTAAATCGGACGTCTCTGGCATGACTGTTCCCTGGGTGTATGTTGGCATGTGTTTCTCGACATTTTGCTGGCATAACGAAGACCATTACACATATTCAGCCAACTATCAACATTTCGGTGCTACGAAGACATGGTATGGCATTCCCGGTGAAGATGCTGAAGCTTTTGAGGAGGCTATGCGCCAAGCAGTCCCGGAACTGTTCGAAACTCAGCCGGATCTCTTATTCCAATTAGTCACGTTACTGCCACCGGATCAATTAAAGAAGGCAGGCGTCAACGTGTATGCTCTCGATCAGCGTGCCGGCCAATTCGTTATTACCTTTCCGCAAGCGTATCATGCCGGGTTTAACCATGGATTTAATTTCAATGAAGCTGTTAACTTCGCGCCATCCGACTGGGAACCACTAGGTCAAGCGGGCGTAGAGCGCCTGCAGGAATTCCGACGGCAGCCTTGCTTTTCACATGATGAGTTGCTCATTACGGCTGCAGCGAGGGATACATCTATCAAAACTGCTAAGTGGCTTGGTCCCGCGCTTCAACGTATGTGCAATCGAGAACTCGAGCAGCGTGCGGCCCTAATAGCTCGCCATCAGGAGCTTAGTCCCCATAAATGTAAAATTAGTGGTGGAGAGGAAGGATCAGAAGAGTGTACACTGAAATTCGTGGTTGAAGATACAGACCTTCCTGAAGAAGAGTATCAGTGCAGTTACTGTAAAGTATACAGTTATTTGACACAGTTCAAATGCCACAAAAAAGGGAAAACACTGTGCCTCACACATGCCGAGAGCTATGACTGCTGTGGAGAAGACGCCTCGCAGAAGTTACTTCGAAGTAACCATACCTTACGCTATCGAATGTCCGATGAGGCCTTGAAATCGTGCGTTCAGAAAGTGGAAAGCCGAGCTCGGATCCCGGAAGCCTGGGCTGAAAAGGTGGACAAAGTTCTCGCAGACGAACCGAAACCTTCGCTGAAAGCTTTGCATGCTTTACTTAGTGAGGGAGAGAAAATCCCATATTTCCTACCCGGCCTGCAGGATCTGAACTCGTTTGTTCAGCGTTGCGACAAATGGGTCGATGAGGCTAATAATTACATTACTCGTAAACAGCAGAATCGTCGCAAAAACGAAAAGGCATGGCGCAGAGGCAATTCGGCCAAGGCAGCCCAGCTGGAGGAGCGAGATCGTGAACTCCGCAAAGTGGAAAAGATCTATGCGCTCCTGGAAGAAGCGGATAACCTCTCCTTTGATTGCCCGCAGATCGTATCGCTTCGGGAAAAGGTCCAGGAAATTCAGAAATTCCAGAGTGATGCCCAAGCTATCCTTTGCAACCCCCACATTAGTTCGACACAGGAAGTCGAGGAGCTTGCAGAACTTGGCCGGAGCTTCAATGTTGACATACCCGAGGTAGACAAGCTCGAGGAAGCCCTAAGACAGATGAAATGGAATGATCAAGCCCGCCGGAAACGCGAGCAACTCCAAACTCTCGATGAGTGCCGAGAGTTCATTGAGCAAGGCGAGCAGCTAAGCTTGTCTGAGACAAACGAACATCTACTTTATTTCAAGGAGATGCTTCGCCTGGCAGAAACATGGGAGGCGAAAGCAAAAGAACTCATGTCAGTAGAAGTTGTGCACTACCAACAGTTAGAAGCACTTTCCTCACAGGCCGCTAAATTGCCTGTATCCCCCGAAACCCTTTCTGCTGTCGACGCAATCTTGACGAAGCAGCGTGAAGCGCAGCGACAGATCTCCGGGTTTTATGACAGCAGTCGGAATCCGGATTTCCGGAAACGGCCTCACTATAAAGATGTACGTGATCTTATGGAGTCTTTGACGGAACTAAATAGCAAGCCAAATGGAACCATAGACCTGGAAAAGGAGCAGAAACGCCATGAAGACTGGATGCGGAAAGGCAAGAAGCTGTTTGGCAAAGCCAACGCTCCATTGCACATCCTCAAGATGCACTTGCAATATGTTGAGAAGAAGAATTCGTATTGCTTCGATCTCGAGGATCGGTGCCGTCCACCTGTTGAACCGGCGTCACGAGAGGCAAGTCCCGATGCTGAGGCACATAATTGGACGGGCAGTAGGTCTAAGAAAAAGGATGTATTTTGTATCTGTCGACAACAAGAAGCTGGGTTGATGATTGAATGTGAACTTTGTCATGAGTGGTGAGTTTCGAAATAGCTTCGCAGAGGGGCTTTGTCCTTTTTTTTTTTTTTTTTTTTTTTTTTCCAATTACTAAGGGTATGTCAGGTACCACGGAAAATGCTTGAAAATTGCGAGAGGCAAGGTCAAAGAATTCGACAGCTATACTTGTCCCATTTGTGATTGGCGTGTCAAGATCCCCCGCGATGCGGCTCGCCCTAAATTAGAAGAGCTGCTTGATTGGCAGGCTGAAATTCCTGATCTCCCTTTCCAACCCGAAGAAGAACAAGTTTTGGAATCGATCATCGACCAAGCAACATCATTTCGGGAGTTCGTTCGACCACTCGTGCACTCCGCTGCCTGCATGACTGCTGAAGAGGTCCCGACACAGATTTTCTATCTCAGAAAAATGGAAGGAGCAGAAGTTCTTCTTGCCTTTGAAACCAATTATTTCCGCCAGGAAATCCATAAGTGGTCGCCTGTCGCACCTGAACCGCCTCCGATTCTTGAAGTATCGCTATCTACTCGCAAGCCACGACCTACTAAGCAACAAAAGATGATGGCCCAGCTTGGAGTTGAAAAACCTGAAGATCTTCCTCTTCACTTGCGCACCAAGCAGCATACGTTTTCCAGCAAACGGAAATCAACGGAATCCCAAACTTCAGGACGGCCGCCCCCTCTTCAACCGGCACCTGTCCTTCGCTCTAACACACCATCTGGTGACCCTCGATCGGTTTCCACGGGTAACGCACCGACTCCGACGACGACTACCATGGCAGCGGCAGGCCCAGCTTCCCAACATCCAACCGCATTCTCCTTCTCACAGCCGTTCCCAATACCAAACGATGCAAGTCCATCTTACGCTCCTACAACGTCGGCATACCTCCCGGCTGTAAACAATGTACACTCCCCCTCATTCGATCCCCCATCGCCATCCCATCACCAGGGTCTTGATCCATCTCTCTTCAGCCCTCCAAGCTTTAGCCGAAATAACCCCCTCCACCCTCAAACTTTGGGTAAAGACCATGACGACATGGGTGGTCCAATGGCTTTTACCAGCAGCCCACGCGGAGGAGATATGGAAGACATTTTTGCCGAGATGACGAACCAAGACACCGAACAAATAGGGGCCTTAGAGGTTAGCCATGCGAATGAAGCGCTGGAGGCACTTCGAAGTGCTAGCAACAGTGGCGCGCGGTGCCGTTCTACCTCCAGATCTGGCGATGATTTCGACGCGGAGAATGGGGACGGCACTATGGGTGATGAGGGTCAGGGTCGAGATGGCGAGGATACCTCCAACAATTGTCTTGCGGATGAATTCTTGACGTGATTTGATTACGATCGATCAACCCCGTTTCTTCTTACCTGCCGCGGTCCAAGTTCGTATATATTTATATTTATATATATATATATAAATTACTTTATTCTTGCTGTCTCAAGATCATGAATCCGTTCCGCCATCGCCCGATTCTTCTTTTCTTTGTTCAATGTTTTCGATTTCACGTGTACTTTTTATTTGCCCTCTGACCCTTAACGTGACTGTTTTTGTTGGTCTTCCCTTTTTTCCGTACTGTCCAAGTTATAACATCAACATTATTAACACATTACACGGGCGCCATGGATGGTTTAGTTATCATGGGGATTGTGGTGGGGTCTGCAAATGGGCAGGGGATTTATATCTGGGCGCTCTTTTACTCTACCTTGCTCTGCTTTGCTCTTGTTTCTTTCTTTTTCTTTTTTTTCCTACGCTATAACAATGTTAGTCCAGTGGTATTTTCTACCTTACGATCTCACTCCTGCTTTATTCAGTTACCTCTTTTACCCTCCCTTCTTATTTTTATTATATATTTATGATTCATTTATACACTCCTAATCAATCCTTCGCTCGTGGTTGCTCACTCCAACACGCTGCCCTCTTGTTTGTTTCATCATATATTTGCGTTGAGTTGCCGTTACACTTGGAAAAGGGTGGGGAGACATCCATCCGTGTCAAGCGCGCCTGCAGACTTTCCAAGGGACTCTCAACATGAATAAAGTCAACAAAGCGCAATTCTTCTGTCTGCTATCTAGGGAGAGTTAGAAACAGATTCACGCGCATTTTCCTTGCTCGTTCCTGTCTGGTCTTTGTTCTCTTTTATATTCCTCGTTTCAGCCGCTTTGCGTGTTCGTATTATTTACTCGATTGCCTGCGCTATCTGCCTCTGCCTGGCTGCGTCGTTTAATGTAAAGTAGATCCAAGATATGTTTTCACAAATTCCTTGCTGTTCTCCACGTTCCCACTCACTTTGCCCACTTTCCCACTTTGCCCACTATTCCCTGGTCGCTTGCTGGGTCAAAAGGGAGGTTCGAATCACAGACTCAATAACGGCACTTTCACACTCACTTCTTTTCAAAACGGACGAGTGGACAGGAAAGGGAAGAGCTGTGGTCAATCAAGACTTATGGCGGAGATGGCGAGATAAGAGTTCTATCCATTTATTCTTATTTTCAAATATTTTAAAGTAACTAATAATGGTAAGACGTAATCTATCACCAAGCAAGCCACTTCTCCACTATTCATATGTGTCTCAGTGGTAAAGCATTCTAGCAAAAAGAAAGACTTCTTTTAGCTTTTTAAGTATTTCATAAAGATGAAATTTCAGGCGTATAAGCTGTAGCAAAGTTATATCATATCTCTTATTTCACTCTCAGTGTATTAATAATTGTATAGATTATATTAACTAGTTATCTTAACCTATCTACTACCCTTTATTCAAAGATAAGAGTTCTGCTTCTATTTATATTTAAAGTTAGCGATGCGGAGTTAGCGAATACTGTGAAGCTTTAACAGGAACAATCTGAGGTGATATTATAACGTGACAACATACGGAGTGCCTCCCCTCACATTCGCAAAATTAGATTTTAAACCACACGGTAGCTACAGACACCAATCATCCATCAACATTGACAAGGAGCGTTTTGGTATTTTCCTGGCACGTTGGGTGACTCATTGTGCTGTGCTCAAAGATTAAGTAGAAATTTATTGCCTTGGTTGACCTACCGTTTTTTTGGTGGGGTAACTGGTGGTTTTTGGGCGTTGCAAGGTTTCCTCCCACTTGCACCTCAATTTTTGGATAAATGAATGACCACCTCGCGTTTTGGAAGCAAGTCACCAACGATCTCTGCGCCATATGCCTTGCTTGGTCTCTTTAGAACCATCTCGCAAACGACAGGAGCCTGACGACGACCTCGAACAACCACAACACCAATCGAAAAGGCTGAAGCTCGACGGGCCACCACCAGCATATTGGGATGTAATTTTAGCGGCATGCTGGTACTCATGCTGACACATCAGCTCAGTTCCCAGATCCTCGTATACCTTTTTATCAATCAATGAGCACAAGCAGTTCAGGCCGCCGGAAGCGACGTGCGGGGTCTGCTCCAGACGATAGCGACAATAAGACCACTACGAAGACTACAAGCACTACAGCCTATAATCGAAACTTTCAACAAAATCTGGTTGACCATGGTGTCTACCCCCCTGGATATAAATATCCCAATGGCCAGAAACCGGCAAAACCTAATAACTGGCTTGAGCTCAATGAACGACTGGTGCAACCCCGAGCTTCCCTCTCGCCCTCAAAGTTCTCCGAGCAAGAATTTGAAGAGTTTAGAGAGGCGGACATGAATGCATCCAAGGAGAAGCCTATAGTATGCTTGGCCATTCCGATTATCGAAGGCCATATCCATGATGTTAGGTGTATGGGAGGGGACTATCCATTTGGGAACTTTGCTCCTCTAACCGATGGCACACTGGCAAATGCAAAGCCAGACCACTTTTTTGGTGCTCGGCCTGAGCAGCTAAATCGTCAAAGCCGTGATGAGCTTAGCGACTTCATCGTTCCGTCGACGCAGAAAGACCATCCGATAGCTCCAAACTTCTTTCAAGAGGCTAAAGGTCCTGACGGGTCACCTGCTGTTGCTACACGGCAAGCTTGTTACCATGGTGCAATGGGGGCTCGAGGAATATATAAACTTCAGTCATACAAGCAGGATGAGCCTGCCTACGATAATAAGGCCTACACGATAACATCAACCTATCAAGCCGGTCAACTCAAGCTCTACACAACACATCCTACTGCCCCTCGAGAAAGCGATGGCCGCTCTGAATACATTATGACCCCGCTAAGATCATTTGCGATGACTGATAACCCAGATACTTTTTCGGAGCGGAGCATGCGCGTATCGAAATGTGCGGGATTGGGCAAAGGAACGGAGGGACGAGTTTATCAAATCTGCAAACAAGAGACACACACAAGTACGATCGGAACTCCTCTCTACATCCGAGCGTGAGGCAACCTCTGAGCCCACTATCATCCTGGAGGATTCTGATACTCAGCCACGCTTGATGAAGCCGAGTTCCACGATGCTGCACAATGGAGCTTCGCACACACAAATGACAGCGCTGAGGGTCCCCCGGCTTCGACCAAGCATACTAAAAGAGCAAGAATCGGAGCCAGCTCAATTAACCGTGCTGGCGGCAAGTCTCTCCAAAATTAAGCCGTCGGCCATTTGTACGTAGCCCCTGATAACACCAAGTAGCAATGAATTCCCTTTTTTATTTACGCTCATTCCTGGCGTTATTCTTATGCAAAATTATGTAGGGAAAGGGCGAGACCATCATAATCATCGTTAGAAAACTGTCGCATATATCGCATCTTCGTTGCCATTCAGTTGGCTTCCAGTCAAGAATATTAAGGAGTGTCTTTACGTTCTGCCGTACCGCAGTATTCGCAACGATTTAATGGAACTCAGAGAATGACGTTCTCCCAACTAATGCCTCCCCCCTTTATCTCAGCACCCCGCTTCTCTGGTGTCCGGGTTCCCTGTAATTAGCAAAGACATGTCCGCATAGCGGTTTATCGAGAATTCCGGTTTGGCAAATTGGCCGTTTTCACAAGGGTTTTGGAGATGGTGGGGATTCCAGGTACAATAAGTGTTCCAGGCTGCTGTCTGAAGACCCCCATGTCAGTTGTTGGGCGATAAAAACAGCTCATTTATGACCTATCACATCGTGGCACACAAGGCTCCTTCAAGTTGGCAAGTTCCTGAGTGAAAAGCGCCACTCAGATAATTCATTGTGGCATCTTGAAAGAAAAAGAGTCTTTGCTGAGTCTATGAAACTATAAAACCACAGCGCTTGTGCATTCTGTTTTATTGTTCTATTTTCTTTTCCTCCGTACCTATCCATATCAAGGGCAATGTCTATATCATTCTATATTTGATGGAGGGTCGACAGCAAACTTGATTTGCCCGGCATAATCAAACCCTGGTTAAGCACTTTCAGCTTAGTTACAGCAAATGATTGATGTACAGAACAGTTGAGTATGAGTGTGATTGTATTTCTCAATGAAAGCACTGGGTTGTGCGGCTCTTCAAAACAGTGTTAGACTTATAAGATGCTCCGCAGCTCTTCTCAAGAGCAGGAAAACTACTTATATATATACCATCTTTAATCATTCAAAATCCAGTTGCAGCCATGGCCAACAATCAGACTTTTTTAAATTATTTGATGATGGCACCTCCTGCTCTTCCTATCCAAAATACCAACAAGACACTCAATATGACAAATTCAAACTATAGTTGGGGGGATATCAACAGTGTTGATCAGTGGGTGGGATTCACATATGCTCATATCATGCAGTGCTATGGAACTCTGTTTCAGCAAGTATAAATTGAAAGTAGAACTCTGCTTCAGCAAGTATAAATTGAAAGTGAATCAATGTCAAACTCTCTCTCACAGTCTATAAACACTGAGTTAAATTCACTCTCTGTTTCAACATTTACATTCAAAATTAACTTGTGTTATGTGCTATGAGCTGGCTTTATACCCCTTTGCATCTCCAGCTTGCAAATCTGCATCTTAACTTCCTATTACAGTTGGATATCAGTGATGCAGCAACCTATCATTGACAACTATTGATCAAGATATTACGTTTTTTTCCAAGGTTAATATCTCACTGAATTTCTTATCAAATCACTGTTCTAAATGATCTAAAAATATCATGAAAGTGGGAATCTGAGTATAAAACATTTTTAATGCCAGCAAATTGCAAAAAGTATTTGCAAATTTTGTCTCAGATAAACTATTACATGAAATAATATCATGCACAGTACAGTTTTATCTTATCAGACATTGAATTGATATTGATTAAAAGGCTTAATGAGAATGGCAATCTATTAATTGCACAGATTATATCATGAAAAGCAAAAAAGTCTGAGTATTTGACTATTCTGCTGAGATTTTGATATTTTGAAATGTTAAACACAGCAGATAATGACTGGCAGATTTTATAACGTAATTCTTTTTATATGTATGCCTCAATGCAGACTAAAAAGTCATTTCTAATAATATTTTATATTAGACAGCAGTTTCTTTTTTTGATCTTCTTTCTATAAAACTTGTCAGTCTCTATTGAATCAGAAAAATAGAGAAATGTATTGTTTATGAAAACAAATAAATAGCTGTCTGAAGCTTTCAACAACTTCAGTTTCAAACTCAATTCAGTTATGTTCCTTCTTTTCAATGTATGTATCATTGGAATAAACAGTCACAACATCAAAATCAACTTATATAACCTTCTTCTGATCATTAGAAACAATGAGAATATTTTTTGAATAAAAATTATTATACTCAACAAGCCGCAATCGCTCGCTTGCGCTCGCTTATCCAGCTTGAAAACGCGCTGTTTAATCCCTCGGGTGAACGTAATAAAATATCCAACGGCTGCACGTGACTTGTATAGGTGAATTCCATGTAATCTACAGCTGTCAATAAAAAACAATCACATAGATCATGTTGCTGTCTGTACAGAGAATAGCCATTCTCTTTAACAGTTATAGCACTCTAAAAAGTCTTGAAAAAATGTTTCATATATCTGCCATTTTTGTGACAGAGGCTCGCCACGTCAGCATTATATGAATTATAAATCATGAATTTACAGATCAAATTATGAATTTACAAATCAATTCATTCAATTTGCTTGTATTCTCAGCAGTGCTTGACAGCTCTGCAGATATAATCTCATTAATTATTTCAAACTGTAAAAATCATTCAGAGTTCTCTAATCAGATGAACAGATACATATGAAGCAGTTTATATTTTTAATATTTAATTATTCATACTCTGATCAACATTAGTTCAAATAGCTGCTCAGATTTGAGAACATTAAAAAAATGAAAAACCTTCATTATAAAAATATATATAATCAAATCTGAGCAATCTGTTGCAGTTTGATTAAAGAGTAATTCATGAATAATCTTCTTTTACTCAGAATTAACTGTAAATGTAATGAAAAGAGTTAAGTGTTTATAATTGAAGATAATTGCTATAGAATTCTGAAACAGTTTATGTAAAAAACATTCACTGTTTATATGAGAAGTAGATAATATTATATAATAATCAAGCTGCTCACAATTCATATCATCTGTCTGTATAACATCACATAGATCATCATATTGATCAGTATAGATTTTTAATTGATGAGTATAAATTCAATTTAACTATTATTCATCAATGTTGATATAGACATCAATTAAATACTGCTGAAACAGATATTCAATCTGAAAAAGAGAAGCATCAACACCATTTTATTAAAAAAGATGATATATATATCATATATATAGGGTTAGATTATAATTGTCACATTCATCTTCATTTTTAACAATATTATCAATATCATCATCAGAGCTGTTGCAGACAAATGAAAGGTTTGTAAACACATTTATATCAACATATCAACTGTGATCTTCAAAAAAAAAAAAGTAAAATGTAATGCAGTGAAAAATATAATGAATTGTGAGAGTTAATACATATGAAATTCAAATTAGCATTGAGTTGTTGTAGTGTTAGAAAAATGATATAGAAATAATGAGTGTTGTTGAAAATGTTTTGTATAATAATTACAATCTCTAAAACTATAACGGGCGTACATCGATTAACGATCTAGCACTATCCTAAATACAGATTACGAATTGATTAAGGAAAGAAAGAGAAAAGAGATTAGAAGGAAAGGTTGTACGAAGGGGGTTCTTATAGAAGGGAGATCGGGGCGGAAGAATATCAGAAGCCGCCCCGCAGTGGAGCACGGAGCGGAAAAACATTGAGGGTTACGCGGAAGAATCGTTAGAACTACGCGACTACGCGAGCGCGGAGCGTGAGGAACTACGCGGGCGCGGAGCGTGAGGCAGAAGGGGTTGGTTGCGTAAGTTAACCACTAACGGGTGCTAACTTGTCATAAAAACAATAAACAAATTCTCACAGCAGTGATCACTGTCTGTCTTCAATTGTACAACAGAGTTTAAATCAACACATACAGCAGAACTGTTTTATAATATCTCTCATGCAAATTGATAAAGCTGAATAAAAAAGTTAATCATAGAAATGTTAGCAGTCAACAATATAATAAAAAAATATAGAAAAGCAAATGAACAAACAATAAACAACACAATACAGATATGATTAAACATATTAGAATGTATGATAAAATTCACATTATTTACAATATCTGCATCAACTGTGGATTATGAATTCACATTTGTGTAAAACAGACATTTTCATCTGATTCAAACTCTAACAGTCTTTGCAGATGATAAAGTTCTCTTTGTATTTGAAATAATATTAAATCATCAATAATCAAGCAATCAAAATATGAATTCTATTTGTATTTAAAAAATGTAAATATCAAAGCAGAGTTGTAGTTCTGAATATATTTGTAAAAATATTTTATATCAGATGTATTATCATTAAACAATTTATATAACTCTGATGAAGATTCTTTAACAGATGACAGTCTCACAGCATCTCTTATACAATATGTGAAAAACATTGAAAGAGTTTTTAACAACTCATATACATATTCATTAATTCAACATTTAGCTCTGCAGACAGAGCAGTAAACATTCATTCAATCAAAATTAAATGATTGACAGCAATAAATGAAGA
Organism: Histoplasma mississippiense; assembly: GCF_000149585.1. Taxonomy (NCBI): domain Eukaryota; kingdom Fungi; phylum Ascomycota; class Eurotiomycetes; order Onygenales; family Ajellomycetaceae; genus Histoplasma; species Histoplasma mississippiense. Next base: position 1,862,444 of record NW_001813982.1, on the reverse strand, counting down.
AATGAAAGCTGCAGAGAACAGATTAACAACTGTGAATGATTAAAAAATTAACAACTGATTTAAAGATAATTGAATTGATTTGAATGTTGAGATCATTGAAAGTCAGTTGATTCAGTAAATTCATATATATGTAATCAGTAAACTCATCTGCTGCAGGAACTGCAGCAGCAGCTATCAAATGACAATGTTTAATATCACAAATATATTTATAATTAAGATCTCAGCAATCAATGCAGTTCTTGAAAATATGAATAACAATGTGAAATAAATGAAACAGATGATTTTCACAGTATATATTATAATGTGATAATTTAACTCATTGTGAATCGAGCATAGAAGTAGCTACATCCCTCAATGATAGATAAGAGATTTGAATTGAATATGTTTTACATATACAATATTGAGTTTGACAGCATGTAGAGTATGTATGAAACAATACATTGAATTGAAACTGTTCAAATGCATTGAGAGGATGAGAATCCCCACACACTGAGCAAAGGCACATGAAATAAGTATATTAATAAACATATATAGATTGTAATGAATGTAGAGAAGAGTATAAAGAATGTAAATACAGTAGAAAACATCTGTAAAGAAAACAATGAAGATTAATATCAGAGCTGTACAGGCCGCAGAGCTAGTCATTCAATCCATTTATGAATTTGATGAGGTGCACATGATATCACATGAGGTCACATTACAGTATTTTTTTCACAGAAAAAGTTGGTTTTTCTATAATATAAAGAGAGATACAATATATGAGTGTATGAGGTTGAAATTGCACTTTTTTAATTGGTGTTCTTTAAACTACACTAACCACTAGTTATAAGTTAGCACATGACTAAGTGCGTGGTGAAATAACTACATACTTAAGTGTATCGCCAATAAATTAGGCCACTAGGGCAAAAGAGCTCGATCACCACCAGCGCCGTGGTGGTATGGAGGGTACGAATCACCCAATCCAATCCACCCAACAGTCAATGCTCCACGGATTACGACATGTCAGCACGGATAGGTCGAGTCGAAATCAAAATGCTTTGCTGAGATCCATATAATCGTACATTTCTAGTTAAATCGCTGCTTCATTTTCTCCCCCAATATTCTTCACCATGAGTGAGCCACGCACCGTCACAAGACGGTTAGATTTACTCCGTTTCCTCAAACAAGCACACGCTTTTCCCTACCATTATTCCCATTCTCACGACCTCCCACAAGTTCTACCTTCTTCATTATCTATAGCTCCAGTCAAATCTCCGGTATACGTCCTTGGTAACCCATCCGCGGACCTAGACTCCATCATTTCTGCAATCATATATTCATATTTTGCTACAAGAGCGGTGCCGGCCAGCCCTTCTACCATTGCCTCATCACCCGGAAGGCAAGGGAGTGGTATGGTTCTGCGTCAACATATACCTCTAATCAACTTACCAGATGTTCATGCCGGGCAAGAGTTGAAAAGGCTGAGGCCAGAGTTTTTCACGGCCTTGGGGCTAGCGGTAGGATGGGATGGAAGCAGAGCTACAGGTGATGGGTCTTTGGCGAAGAAAGGAACCGACGCGGTGGAGGCACTAGAAGGCAGTGTTTTGACTGTTGCGGATTTGAAGGAGAGGTTACTACTCTCAGCTCTGGGTAGTCCAGGTGATGCCTGTCGACGAAACGAAAACGAGGCAAGTGATAGAAGAGGGTACAACGAAGCTGGATCCAGGAGGAACAGCCATGCTGCAGACGAACAAACAAACCTAGATGTCATGATGGTGGATTGGAATGCGCTACCCAAACTCCCATCAAATGGAGGGAAGGGTGGCATTGAGGGACTTTCAGACGCGCTTCCGGGGCTCGGAATCTGTGTCGTCGGCTGCATAGATCATCATGATAATGAAAGTTTCGTGCCAAGAGAACCTGCTTCACATCCCCTTGATCCCTACTGTATACAAACGGGTGTTGGAAGTTGTATGTCTCTCGTGGTCCGCGAGTTGCGAGCCCAGGGTCTTTGGGCCGATAACGTTTCCTTCTTAGATCCCTGCGCCGCCTTGGACGAAGAGAGTCCCGCAGATGAGACCGCAATCTACGAAGCACAGGCGGCGAAGCTAGCCATGGCAGCAATTTTGATCGACACAGTTAACATGACGGCGAAAAGCAAAGTGTCCACCGTTGATACTGCGGCGGTTGCGTTCCTGGAAGCCAAGATACAGGCTGGCGTTGACGCACATTTACGAAGTAAATCTCAATCCTCTGCAGCTGGCGCGAGTTGGGATAGGCAGTCATTTTACGATGCAATCGCTCTCGCGAAGGAGAATAGCGTTGAGAACTTAACAGTTTTAGAGGCGCTGGGGAGGGATTATAAGGAGTGGACCGAGATTATTGACACAAAGACAGAACCGCCAGGCATAAACAACACTAAGGCAGTGAAATTGGGCATCTGCTCTATTGTCAAACCGCTCTCCTGGCTGATGGAGAAATGTGACCGGGAATCCAAAGATTTTGCTCCCAACGATACATTCTTCAAGTATCTCTCCTCCTTTCGCAGCTGAGAAGAACCTCGACCTGCTAGTCGTCATGACAGCGTTCAGGACGCCAGAGCCGAAAGACGTTTTCCGTCGTGAATTGCTGCTCTATGCTTTGAATCGCAAGTGCCTCAACGGTGTGGAGCGTTTCCATGCAGTCGCGGTGGAGAGTTGGGGCTAGAAGAGGGAATTTGGGACCGGGCATTTTACTTACCCTGTTTTCGGTGATAGAGACGGGTCGTATTTTCGTGTTTGGCGACAGATTGATGTGTCGAAGAGTAGGAAGCAGGTTGCACCGTTATTAAGGGAGACTCTACGTGGTGTTAGAGTCTAAGTCGAGAAAAAGAAGGAAGGGGAGTGTAACATCTGAATTGGAGAGCATGCTAGATCAAACGCCGTATGTGCTAAAATGGATAAATATTCGACATAATTCCCAATGCAGGAAACCGGATAAAATGGATATTCTGCATACCGTGGACAAATGTGGAAGCTACAAAGCAGTATACATAGGTTAAAAATTTTCTGTAGTTGGCTCTCCAATCCACTGGGCCTCAACGGATTCAGCAAATTAATACTTAAAACAGAATGTGTTACGAAAAGACAAAGTGAGACAATAACAACCGGAACAGTAAAGCATGCCCTGGAACTGGGAGGTCAATTGTTATACGCAGGTTAAGCCTGCAAAACTCGCGCTGACTGGACATCATATTCCTATCTATTATCCCAATTTGAGGATATAATTCTCCAAAGTGGACTAGTAGGAATGTGAAAGGTAGGAAACGGGGGAGTACGATACGGGAGCGAAAGAGTCTGAACAAACGATCTATGGGGAGGTAATCTAAAGTGCTCGTTATTCCGTCATGTTTTATTTTTTCTTGTTTCATTCCTGGAACCAAATCGCCAAATGAGCCCAGTAATTAATTAAGGAATAAGCCCCACAGGCAAAATATTTGTGATTACATGAAACAGGAATGCGAGAAAGCATCTCTGAAATGAATTAGGGTAAGTGTTGGCATCGACATTGGTAGCAAATGACGTGACATCCTTCTGAGCAGAAAAAAAGAAGACAAAGAAATCCATGCCAGGAAAGACTAATCAATGGATACAGAAATTACTTAGGATCAGCCCAAATCATAACATATGAAGAAGAGGATGAGAGATAAGAGGGCTGAACGAGGAATTAAACTCCAACAAACTTCGCTGGGCTGAGAAGAACAGCGCTCAGGCATCCATTAAAGGCCATCCAGGCCAAGTCAAGTAGGAGAAACAAGAGAAGATGAAAGGTAGAATAAAGCAAAAGGGCAGAGGGTTAGAAACACTCCCACTCCCCAAAGACACACCATCTTGCACTGCGATCAGCAAGTACTAGGCCTCTCCAAACGCCCCTCTCACCAACCTTAATCACTGTCTCCCACACGCTGCCGTCGGGTGAGCCATCACCCGTTAAATCTCCTCCACCACTGCTGGTACTGAGAACGTTCTCAGATTTGCGTGTCAACCTCAATATCCGCCCTGATGGTGCTTGTATAGCTAGCTTCGCTGGCTTGGAGGAGTGCTGTGACTGTTTGCTATTCGACGAGACGTTAGAGCTAGAGGCGGAAAAGGTTTGATTTATGTATGATGAGCCTGTTGACGCGTTTGAGCTTGCGACAACGGAAGATACCATGCTGAGCGCGCTGGCGGGGCGGGTGCATGGATTTGGGGAGATGCGACCACTACCCTCGCTGCAGTCAGGGGCGTTGGATGGCAGGGAAGACGGATGTTGACGGACTGCAAAGACGAAGGTGTTGTTTATTGCGAGTTTGGCGCATTGTGGTTGAATAACGTAGAGGTCATGGCGCTGAGCGTGAGGAGTGGGATGGCGGAGGATGAAGTCGTAGGTTGGGTTATCTCCCGTGTGGGTGATTGGGAGTGCAAATGCCAGGGGGTGGGGAATATCTTTGATAGAATGCATCAGTCCCTTCTTTCCAACATATACCTTTAAAACGCCCTGGCCCTCATCTCCAGGTAAGACAGCCTTTATGGTGAAGCGCTTCTGTCCTCCAATCCAGTCAGGCTGCGCAAGTGCACGCTTTTTGACAACTTCGCCACTTTCAAATAAGTCACCATCAGAGTCGCGGTCAAATGCAAGAGCTTCAACTTCTGCAACACATTCGACATCATGGGGTACGAACACACGAAGTTGGACAGCCTCAAGGCCATGAATACGGGTAAGGCTTGTGTCAAAGTTTGGGAATCGCAAATTGTTTTTAAAGAACGGGGGACAAGCACAGGGCAACGCAAGAAGAACATCGTGTGATACGGGTGGGCAGATATGTTGTTGCTCAGGGTTAATCGGAATGTGGGAATAGCAAATCTCCATGGGACGGGCTAGGAAATACCAGCTTTCAGCAACCTGCGAATTGAAACTCGAATACAAGTTTCTTCGAGGGTTGGTTGGACTTGCCAGGGAGCAATCCATGATCCGCCATTCACCATCTATCAGGACAGCATTCCACCAATGATTTGGATTGAAGAGGCGATCAAGATCCAGTTGTTCTCCGGGTGTTTTTAAATAGCCATTAACTACCTCGGCATGCATTCCAACGGCGGAACACATTTCTAGTACCAGATAAGAAACTTCCTTTGGGCAACCTCTTTTCATATGCAATACTCTTTTCAAGTCAACGTCCCCATCAATGTCATCATCCCATGCAATCTTTTCCGCAACCCAGGTAAATATGGCACGTAATCGCTGTCCATCGCTGCGATGCGGGCGACAGATATACCCTTGGGATAAACTGACTGGGTTGATCATCGCAGGCAGACTGCTTATGAACCGGACACTCTTGTCCACCAGCTGTAAATTCACAGCACCCCAGTTAGTCGGTTCTGCAATTGGTAAACCATCTATTCCCTCATCTCCCTCTGCACTCTCGTAGAGTTCCTCCACCGCGTATATCACAGGACAGTCGAGCATCTGGCACCTCTCTGCTCTCTCGATTAGTTCATGACGGCTTGGAGTGATACACCTGTTGACGTCCCGTCGCACCTGGACCCAATCCATGGATGCACCCAATCCCATGTCCCTTGCTGCACTTTTTCCTGAGTGAGGAGATGCATATGATGAGATTCCCACAGCTTTGCGACCCTTCGTCGGTGATACTGCTCCAACCGGGCTTGTGGCAATATTGGTTCTTGCGGTCGCAGCTCCCGTTTTAGCAGATTCAATAATCTTTTTCAGAAAGCCTGTCTTTTTTGACTTGGGTGTAGTCAGGCCGCCATACATGCTTGGGGCATCCTTACTGTACTCGTTCCATCCAATGGCAGAAGTTGCTCCTTGTCTAGAGGAATTATGGCTGGAGTGATATGAAATTCCGGTTAACGGTGTTCGAGGCCGCATTCCACTGTTAGAAGATTTATCAGAACCTATTAGTCCAGAGAGATGAAGGTTATCTATGGCGGTATCCTGTCTATTGGTACGCCGTGCGTAGCTTGCAGCGCTAGTTGCGCTAAATCCTGAAGTGCCACTTGCATTGCTTTGGACGCCACTAGAAGAATTTGTTGCGTCGGATTTCGTTGTAAATGTCCGCCCAAGAACGTCCTTGTTCAATTCGTAGGCAGATCTTCGAGTCCGTAATCGTGGCTTTTGGTAATCTTGATTTGAAGATGATTGCGGTCTGGAATGGGAGAGACCTTTTGGGTGAGGTATGGGCGGAAGGTCTTTACTGCTAGGGGGTATATGGAGCTCATAGGAAGATTTTCTACTCTGTGCATGCAATTGGCGGAGTCTGTTTTCCATTCTCTGGACATAATTATTGAGTTGAGGAGGGCCATCATTGTACTGGTTAGTAAAACCATCCTGATTTTTGTTCTCCTGCCGCTGGCCATCGCCACCGCTCAGTCCTAAAGAGGTTAGAGGGCGATGGATTGGATCAGGTGTGCCCTTGTTCGTGTGGGTTATCAAATGTTTCCGGCGACCATGGATGAAGGTGAAGAGACCGACGCATCTCTGCGGGCCGTTGTGATTTAGCCCCATATCTGCAATGAAGACATGACATCTTCCCATAGCATCCCTCACAGGAGATGGAGTGTGTCCATAAATAGCATTAGATTGTGAATTTGGAGAAGGAGTCCTTGCGATGGTAGGGTACGCATGATTCATATCATAAGGCGCAGGAACAGGTGATGGACTATTCCTTACTTGCTGCTTGTTTTTCACAGAAATTCGGTGAGGAGGCGGCAGCGGGGGAGGAGATCCGGTATCTCGTGGTGGCCCGGGAGAAAGTGCTCGAGGATGTGACTGGGAGAAAGTGTGATGATGTTGTATTGGTGAGGGAGACGCAGCACGCGGTATAGACCCATGATACTGTTCTGGTGCCGGAGAAACAGGACGGGGATGATGGGAGAAAGAACCACGATGTTGCATCGGCATTGCGGAAGTGGTATTCGGTGGAGGATTAGAAAAAGAATGGTGATGTCGTACCGGCAAAGGAGAAGCGACGCGAGGAGGGTGATGAGAGAAAGACCCACGATGGTGCATAGGAGATGGTGAGACTGCGCGAGCAGGATGCTGGGAGATAGAACCATGATGTTGAATAGGTGCAGGGGATATTTCACGAGAAGTCAGTCCAGCATGCTGACCAGGTGAGGGAGGTATGGCATGAGAGATGGATGGTCGATTTTGAACCGGGGAAGGAGAAAGAGAACGTGGAGAACGACGAGGAGATTGACGCGAAAGAGATCCGCGATGCTGGTTTGACGATGCAAGCGTGCCTGCTGAGTCTGTACTCGCTCTCCAAGTATTCCCTGAGGGCGAAACGATATGCCCAGTATTATTGCTACTGCTTTTTTTATTGGGGATGTTGCTATGCGTATCCTCATCATTCTGCCGCGTTTTCAGAGCTTCAGAAGGCCCTACACCTTCTTTGTAGCCTTGGAATGGTTTTCGAAAAACAGTCTTTCGTTTCCTGGGCGATGCTGCAGAATTGGAAGCTGATATCCGGCGTAAATCCATCGTAGAGCTTGCGGGCCCGCTATGGAGCGGGCTGACCGACCGGCTTCCCGGGACGAAGTCGTCCCCAAGTACCTTGACAAAGTTCGAGGGAAACACACCAACCATGCGTTTGTCTCGACGTAGACGGCCAGTCCACCAAGAGCCATCACCCGCATTCAAGCACTCGATCAGATCTCCTTCCACAAAACCCAAGTCTCTCTTTGTTTCTCCACCCCATGAGTATACAGCCTGACACCAGCAGGGGAATCGAGTGGGAAGAACTGGTGCTGCCGGAGCCATTGCTACAAAGAATTGGCGCGGAAGAGATGGTAATAGGATGAACTAGAGCGGTGGACAATTAGAGATACCATAAGAATGAGCATCAACAGAAGAGGTGGGATTTCAGATGAGACCAGTCCGCCGGGTGAACAGTACGACAAACAATGCGGCACGCTTACCTAGCAATGAGCGACAGGGATGTTGATAATGAGAGAATTGGAGGAGGCCGTTATGATGGAGGTTGTACATCCATTTTCAATTAATACCAGATGATTAGCAGCTCCATTAGACAAGCTGATATGCTGCGTGATGAGGAGAGTTGTGATGTGGGTTAATGTTATGATTGTCATGGTTGTTGAGTGCCTCGGCTCTGGGATGATGTGTTGCTTGTTTACGAATTGCCGTTTTGGCCAATAAAGAGGTCATCTAGTAGGGCTGAGGGTCCCCACGTGCATCCCAAAATGGAACAACTTGATAATCGACCTAGGAAAACATCGCAAAACGGAACAACAATGAAAGGTGGAGAGGCTATTAGCTAGATACTCTGCTGTTATGGGTTGCCAGTAGCCTCTCGCGCGTAGTCGATATGACCGGCCCAGATCGGGGAAGGTAGAACCGCCTTCGGGCTAGTGGCTGTTTGTTACTCTGAACGTAGATCACTGTTTTCATAGCCAACGTTAGGGGAAACAGCCAAACAATTGTCGTTCCACACGTCGGGCCTTTTCAGATTGCTCTCTAATGCCGTTGAGATCTAGGATACCTGTCTCGCAGATATAGCGATCGATATATTTTGCGGGGACCCACTCAAAGTACACGTTTGGAGCCTCCAATACTGTGCGCCATGAGGCCGGCTTCACGGTTCTGCCAGGATGCTGGTCCCATAGGCACTCCAGCTCTCGTACGTCATTCTCTTCCTCTCTATACGTATCCGTTGCTCCCGGCGTAGAAATTTTATCGAGATCAAATAATATGATGACAGACACCTTATCTGACAACATTTTCGCACAAAGAACAGCAGGTAAACTACCAGTCTTGTTGCTCACATTGCCATTGTCAGATATCCGATCAGCTCCCAGTAGAACAGCATCAACGTCTCTTGCTAGGATAGCAACAATAGAATCCGATGCGATCTCTACATGCAGCCGATTTGTGGCCCCGACGTCTCCTGCGCGGTGTACGAGCTCTTTGGCTAAGTCTACCCCTTCACAGACCGGCCGAGATTCCATGACCTTCAACTGAATATTCAAACCTCTATCGCCGCTCTCCTTGCTTTCCGTCTCCAACACCGTTGCCAACGCATTAACAACCGTTGCACTGGAGCTTAGGGTCAAGATCTTCACCACTCGTCTTTGATCCTGGACAGAACCTTTCTCATATAAAAACTGCCGTAACGCCACGGCAATGTGCGTCCGTGTGGCATCCTCATTCCTCTCCATCAAATAAGCATGCATCCTCTCAACACCCATCCTAATACATCGTTCTTGAGATTCAGCCTGCTCCCCCCCGTCACCATCCGCTCCGGACATCTTCCTATTCAATCAGCATGCCCCATATCGATCGCAGACCATCTCTTCATCCAGCCGTGCCAGTCCCAGCTTGCTCCTATCCAACACCTCGACAACTGCATTTGTAACCGCCGCATTCATACTCGGTCGCCTGTATTTAGAAAGGATCCACCCAGCTTTCCGACATGACTCCCACCAGGTTTCCACCGTTGAGTGAGGCGAACCATGCAAGTTACCCCCGTATGCGTGCGCGTCATCCTGCTTTATCTCCTCAATAAGTCTCTCCGCGGTAATTTATGCAATGCGCACCAATGAAAATACTGCTGTCGTAGTGAGGTCTTTGGCCCCGCTGATGTGGTCTGTCCTCAAACGCAATAAGCCATTCGAAATGGCATCCTTAGCCTCCGGGTACGCAGTTACTTCAAGCTTGTACGTAGGGGACGTGATGGGTGGGGTAGACAGATCAGTAATTACGATAGCGGGCGAGGCTGGCATGATTATTGACGGACGTGTTTGTGTTTGGATGATACCGTGTTGATATGAACACGCAACCGGAAATTAAAAGTAATAGACTACGATGTAATTTACTTCTTAGTAGGTTCTCCTTTTCATCAAAATATAGAGGCGGGACAAATAATTTTGTCATTGTTGGTTAGATGTATAGCCGGTTATAACGGTGTGGTGTTAAAATGGCCACCGAGGTCAAGAGGGGGACAAAAGTTTACCGGGCTCCAGTTGCCTATCCGGGTCATCCAAGTACCATAAGTCCGAGCTATTCAGGCAACTAAGTTTAAAGTTTGACTCCTTCTGACACCACTCGATTCCCTGGCTGGATTCAGGCCGAAAACTCAAGGGGTATAGAAACAAAGAGACACATGATTAGTGAAGAAATCCACC
>NW_001813982.1:1848125-1850500 GCF_000149585.1 Histoplasma mississippiense | reverse complement strand
AAAATCGGCTTCATCCTGCGACCGTGCTGGTCCCTTGTTTGAGTCGCTGATGTGAGTGATATCTCGGAAAGGGCTGATTCGCTGCCGTTTAGTCTGATTACTAGCTTGACCCTCATCGTTCTCCTACACGTCGATTAGTGCCATACACTTTAGATTTCATCAACCTTTCTGCTTACCAACAAACGCTTTTGTCGTGAAGATGACATCGATCGAAGCTCTTCGACTTCCACAGAAGCAGGTGACACTCTCGGAGTCTCGATCGGTATTAGCTCAACTGCTGCAATCGGCCACACGCGTGTAGCAGGGTCCATTTTTAAGAAAAGGACAACTTCCTCCGCATTTTCTTGCACTCCTAGCGCGTCATCTTGAAGCTCTCCAGCGGTACTACTGAAGTCCCGCGTATACTTGACAAGAAGACGAAGGGCATTAATTTTTGATGTGTCTGGTAAACACCGTTCGACATGCTCTGAAGTATTAGAGACAAGCAAGCGAATAACCGGTAAAAGTTTTCCATGAGTGGAATATTCGGTTCGTACTTTCCGAATAGCTGGGGCGTCCACATCGATAGAATTATCGAGAGCAATAATCGCAGCCGGGGGTTTATAGGGTTGTAGTATTCGGTCATCAGTCGCTGATCGTATCGTAAAGCTGAGTTGCCCTTTGCAGAGAGACAACTCAGCATCAGTCGGCCCATTTGTCGATGGTTGAGTATAAGCAAATTCTTTGCCTATAAAATAATTTTCCACTAGTTTGACAGCGTTTTCGGTTCCTCCAACTATAAGAATATGCAAATCATCATTAGCAGCTGCATCAATTAAGTAACCTAAAAATTGAAATTTCGAGCTCGAATATTCCGCCCATGCGGCCTCCTTGGCCGGGTTAGCACCGGCTGCGGCAGGTTGGTCATTGAGATCGGGATGAGTTGTAATGTTCTTCAAGCGATCAATCAACTTCCGCATCTTCGAGATTTGGTTATCGTACTATATTTGTGTGAGAACTGATGATATGTTATGTCAAATGTCACAAAGGGTCAACAAACCTCTAGATCAGAACTGCTCATATTCGCTCCTAGAGATGAGGATTCCCTCAAAAATTTCTCAATCGTTTTACTCTCAGCAGAAAGAGTAACATCATAATCATCCTTTACTCTAGAATCCATGGAGAGAGGAACAGCGAATTCCATGGGCCCGAGTTTAATGCCAACAGGTTGAGGTTCTGTAACCTTTTCAATGGAGGCGGCGGTCGGTCCTAAACCTCCCTCTGGCTCGACTATTGTCTCTGCTGAAACTTCCGGAAACCCTGCCTCTCCAGCAAGGATTGGTTGTGACCCCGAGAGGAATTCCCCGACAGTAGCTGGATTTTCCACATCGTAATGTAGAGCCTGCGGTGCAATAAACGTGCTGGGGCTTTCGGCCGCCGCCATGACATGTGGTGGATGAGTCTGAGGCTCTTTGTCGACACGGATATTAAGGGGTGATACTCCATCTCTAGCAGGAGCAGGTTGTGATGGCTCAATGTCACCAGCAGAGGAAGGTGTTACACTTGTACTGACGCTCTGTTGCTCTCCGATGAGAGAGCGTTCATGTGCACGAATAAATCTCATTTTCTCACGAAAATTCGTCCCTGGATTATTACGGCGCGCTTCCTCCATGGTAATGAGCGGTTTTGGTGTCTCGCGAGAAGCCGCGGATTCATCCATGCTGATGGAGTTTCGTGGAATATTCGCGGATTGTTGTGCTACACCGTTGATAGACGACTGTGTAGAGGTGGACACGGATATGCTATTCGGATTCCTAGAAAGTCGAAAGTTCTTTTGCCAGATGGTTGGATCCGGGGATTGAGTGTAAACAGGGAGACTCTTCACGGTGCTGCTTAAACTAACGTCTCACTGGCGAATAGGTGTCTTATATACTGGAGGCCTTGTATTAGTGATAGGAGTATAAATGGGCCGGCCGTCGGAAAGTATTTACCGAATTGTGAGGATTGCGAAGGGGAACGATGAATTGAAACGCGAGATAGAGTGGTATGACAATGGGGTGGGTGAGAATGGCTACTGCTCTCGCTATGATACAATGAGAAGCGTGCTGGAGGAGTTTTAGCGATCTCAATCACTGTTCCGCTGTTGCATGAACTTGATTTTGCCTTCCCTGGATCGAAATCTGCCTCCCCGCATGCAGGATAACCGTGTGTACCCTGGAATTGAATTATGCCTAAGGAATATTTTGCGGTAGAGCCAATCTGTAAAGGATTTGCAGATAGGCTTGAGGATGAACTATTGTGCGACACTGGCAGTTTATCGTGGCGTGCCAGATGTCGAAGTTGGTGCAATCGTTCAATAGCGGGTTTTGCGTGGAATGAATTGACAGGAGCAATGA
>NW_001813982.1:1843983-1847798 GCF_000149585.1 Histoplasma mississippiense | reverse complement strand
AGACTTGTTGGCAACACTCGCCTGTCCCCTTCTTCTTCTTCATAGAGGGCGAACTGCAACGTCGTTTGCAAAGTGCTTGGATCTCTTGGAGAATGAACCTTTAGCTGACCTTGCCACAACGACGAAGAGGAAATCAAACATGTACTTCAATAGTGTGGTCAAGCGCTAACACAAAAGCAAAAACCATATGACATCGCCTAAAATGGATAAACCAGTGTAGTCGCAAAATTGGTGCAAGCGGTGAACATGAGCTCCTCACATAGAACTTACCCCGGTTGGTTCGTACGGGCCTTCCCAAGCAATGAGATACTTGTCGCGAGATTCGTCAATAATACTCTTTATAGGATATTCCTGAGAACTATTGACAGATACTTTGTCAGATAGGTCAAACGAGCTCTCCGATCCAGCAGTAGTGGATTCCTGGATGCTGGGTGTAGTTCTAGATTTGCGTGGTGGTTGTGAAGTGGTAGCAGGGACAAGTCGAGACAGCATTATCAGTATGCAAGCATGGGAATGACAAAGACACTATCCATTTTCAACAAACAGGGAAAAACTAAGTAGCAGAATTCCAAACAAGTTGACTCTTATATCATGTAGCACCCAAAATACATACGTTCCATGTCCAGGAGCAAATGGAAATGAGGATGTACTCAAAGGCAATGCTCTGATATTCGGCTGGCTAATTAATGAACTAGTTAGTTTTGAGTAAGAGACTGCTGACAAAGGACTTGCCTGATCCCACGTGATGATTCCCGCCAAGGCTTCCACCACTTGGCGGCTTCACCTCCTCCCTCCTTCCACCTGAGCCAGTCATTGCTTTGGGTTTTATTATTTATAAAAAGAGATTGAAGAAGGAATCTGGTTTTTCTTTTCTTTTCTTCTTCTTTATTTAGAGAATAAGAGAGCAATTGCCAATAGATATAGATTAATTAAATTAAAATAATTGATAATATCAATTCTCTTTAACTTGTGTTTAATTCTTAACATTCTCTTGTCGATTCAATTCTTGAGATTTATGGAGTCATGAAGGCTTTCACTAATCCTCTTGCTTCTAGCTGCAGTGTGTTTCTGGCGCGTTTCGTCGCGTGATTTATGGAAGCTGAATTGTTAGATGCTTGGCTATCACATCAATTCTATATCTATGATATCAATTGCTCCGCCTTCCACGCCTCAAAATCAAAGCCCACTTCTTCTGAGGTTCGACATTGATACCTTTTTTCTCCTTTCATGATGAACGCCATTTTGATTAACTTGACCCGCTCCCGAATCCACTTATGCTTTTCACTCCAGTAAGTACATTCCCTGCCGCGACCTTCATTTTCAAGACCAGGCTTTTGCTCCGCACTGGCAGCCCATGCATGCAACCCATTGACATACTCAGCATCCAAGTTATGCTTCATAATGTGGAAGGCCTTGCCAGGTCCACGGGCAGCTATCTCAGCATCTTCCCACTGGTACATTTCTTGCTTTGAGGGAAGATTGAGGCGTCCGGACCAGACTCGGGCAATAACAGCGCTCTGATTTTCCGCTACTGGAAAAGGGGTGATTTTCTGACCCAAACAGAGGAAAGCCAGAGTAGGATGGTCGGCGTAAAATATTTGCTGGTAAACGTGGAGTGTCCTGTTTCCATCCTCAACCACTGGAGGCTTCAGTGATGAAAGGAATGGGAATGAGTAAAAATATCCCGTGCAGAATAACACAGCATCAACGTCTTCCTCAATCTCCCCATTCTCGAATCGAACAGCCCTGTTATGAGTAGTTGGTGGCAGGAACTCAACAATTTGCGGATACTCAATTTTGCTGCCGTCGTCAGGTCCGACGGCGAAGCTGGAAGCAGATCTTACTGAGACAAGAAGTGGTTTGCGACATGTGGTTCTAATTTGAGCCCCGATGTCAAGTCCCGAGGCGGAGTTGCCAACAACGACAACTTTCTTATCCCGAAACTCGGCAGGCGATGAATATGACTTGGAATGTGTTATTGCGTTTGCATACGCCGCATTCCACTCCGATATCCCGGGGATCGATGGGATATATGGTACGTTATAATGCCCATTCGCTGCCACAACGGCATCGTAGACGTCATCTTCTTTAGATCCCGTTTCCAAATGCTTCCTTGTGACCACCCAAGTCCCTGTATGTGCGTCATCAAGCCTCACATCCACAACTTGGACTTGAAACCGTATCAGGTGCTTGACATCCTCACTGTACTCTTCTATATATCGGAGAACCGTCTCAGATCCAGGGAATAGCTGTGTGTCCGCGGGGAACGGTTTATCTGAGAACCGCATCAAAGTATGAGGGATATTTGTTTCAAGGCCATCGTAGAGCGGGGATATGAATGAGGCTTCCTTTCTGCCTTTTGCCCCCGCTGAGTCCGCGTCTTCTTGTGATCCAACCGACGAATGCCAAATGGGCTCTTCAATAGGTAAGTGGGCGTTGGTTTGTGGGATATCAATCGGAGCACGCTTCTTGTCTGCAGCCGGTGAGTAGTTCCAAACCCCACCAACCCGACTCCGCTGTTCGAAAATGTCAATTTTCTCGAACCATTTTTCGGCCAACAAATATCTACGGAGTCAGTATCCCGCTACGAACGGCAATCTGAGGGGACAGTGATCAAATACATACTTGGCTGCAGCCAACCCTGACGGGCCGGCGCCAATAATTGCTACGCGGCGGATTCGGGGGGAGGAAATGCCTCGCATCGTCTAACATTAAAGAAGCACTAATCCTCAGTTGGCGGGTCAATACAGACGTTGATCGCTTTATATGTGGCCACTGCTCGCATAAATCCCTGGGCTATCTTGTCCAGTGTTTATCAGTAACTACCCCCGTCGGCGTTTCGGCTCTAGGGATATGCGAAACAGTGTATTTGATTTGCGGATGTGTGGATAAAAGCCAGTCAAAGTTTGATCAGATACCCAATCAATCGGCACGCTGACGACATCCACGGTTGAATTACTTTGTTTGGGAAGAGGGCGAAATGAAACGGCTTCTGATGGCAATTTTTCCCCGCAAGTGCCAAATGTGTTCCTCCACGTTTTATAACTATACGAAGCAACCTGGCTGAACAACTGGAATGTGACGTCATATCCCGAGTACCTTTGGGTCACTTCGCTTGTAACCATAATAATTATCGCAGTCTGTGCAAATTCCAGCATTGTCTGTTCCCAGTCTGCAAGCTTGCAATGATGCTTTAATGCAAATGTAACCTTCAGAGGAGACACTGGTTGCATATGATAGATCTCACACAAAATGAGCAGTGGACAAATTTTGCACTTTTTACAATAACATGGAATCAACTAAACATCAATAAAATGGTGAAAAGTGAAGGCTGGAAATGTTTATTGAATATACATTACTCAGAAAGCCCGCGGAATTTTCTGCGGTTGAACTTGAATGCCTCAATCTCCAGAATTTTGCAAATCAAAGTCTCCATTAAGATATAACTTGCAAATGACTACAACACTCTTTGTACAGCAA
This sequence comes from Histoplasma mississippiense, assembly GCF_000149585.1. Lineage (NCBI taxonomy): Eukaryota > Fungi > Ascomycota > Eurotiomycetes > Onygenales > Ajellomycetaceae > Histoplasma > Histoplasma mississippiense. The sequence continues at coordinate 1,844,318 of NW_001813982.1, read as the reverse complement.
TTGAGGAAATTCACTGATGTTATTGTTGTTGTTGTTATTGTTGTTGTTGTTGTTCTTCTTATTTTTTTCTAAGATCATATGCAGTCTGAAACTATGACAGCCTTCACCTCATTAATCTACTCTTATGTTTGACTACTCTCTAATTACATTTCTCTATTCATAACTGAGTCATCTTTGATGAAGAGACTTCACTATACCATTCTGAATCTAGCCCTTAAAAGGGGCCTTGCCTTACAATTGCTCACACAAAACTAAGCAGTCTCTTATCACTTGAACTAGACATATAAGAAACAGAACATCTTAAAATCCTATACTATACTGAATTCATCTGTGGG
>NW_001813982.1:1827848-1843609 GCF_000149585.1 Histoplasma mississippiense | reverse complement strand
CATTTACTCATGAATCGTGAGGATATAGTTTCAAATTTCCCAGCGGTTTATCACATTTGGGGTAGTGGTAAACGCTGTTCATGAAATGCTTTCTCAAGTAGACATTTGATGTTGAGACCACCTCTGCTAAAATAAAAAGATAGTGAGTTCAAATTTCATCTTTTTCAAAAGGATATTATCACATCTTAGTGAATATTGAGAATATTTTTTTTATCTCATTTCTATTGATAACTGCCACTGCAAAGTGGAGCAATATTCAACACTATGTATATAGTCTAGATGAATTCAGTATAGTGTAGGATTCTACGATGTTGTGATTCTTACATGTTTAGTTCAAGTGATAAGAGACTGCTTAGTATTGTATGAGCAATTGTAAGGCAAGGCCCCTTTTGAGGGCTAGATTCAAAATGGTATAGTGAAGTCTCTGAAACTGTTTTTTCTCAAACTTTTTATAAAATATTAAATTGATTTTAAAATCATACATCTATTTTAAATATATGTCTGATCATCATTAAATTAATATTTTTTGAATTTTTTATCATTTTATTATCATTTCTACTATTTTGTAATTTGATACTTCTTCTCATTATGTCACAATCATTAATCAAAGACAAAGTGTTTTTTGAATCTCAAGACATTCAATATCAGATATAGTTCAATCAATATTATTCATCATTTAAAAATGAATTCTCTCAATAATCATTACACTCTTTCAATGATCTAGATAATGAATATAAGATTTCAAATAATGATTTAACAAATTTTGAGTTTATTGATACTTCTTCAGAATTTAAAATCATTGATATCAATACTTTATCAGTTTATTTACAATCAAATATTTGTGATTCTGTAATAGGAGCAACGGAGATATCTATATTAGGAAATAGATACGTGGCGATAGATACGTGGCGATGGCAATATTATCTATATAATGCTCGCTGATATCCGTGGATTTTAGGAGATCAGCGATTAGCTTTGAAAAATGGAGATTGCTTACTTTTAATATCCTTTATGTGTACTTCACACTACTCTTGTAATTACTCTTATAGCCCATCTCTTACATATATGATTGATTTAAAAATTGTTGAAAATTTCAAAAATTGTTGAAAGATTTCAGAAATTGTTGAAAGATTTCAGAAATTATTAAAAAATTTCAGAAGTTATTAAAAGATTTCAAAAGTTATTAAAAGATTTTAGATATTGTTAGAAATTAATATATTATATGAAATGATTAAAAGTTATATGAAGTTGACAGAAGTTGTTAGAAGTTGTTGAATATCATTAAAAAATATTAAAAATTATTAAAAAATACATTCAATGCTTTAATTAGAGCTACTGATGATCAGATATATGTTTTGATGATAAAATCAAGATATTGAATGATTAAACATGAAAATGATTGAAAAATTAGCAAATCATTTCTATATTCAAAATCAGAGTAACAGTTTTCAATACAATATTTCATACTCACAATATATGTATTTTTGAATAAAAATTAGTTCAATTGATAGAAAATTGGAAAATTAATCCTTCAAGAGGGTAGAAAAATCATCTATAAGTGAGGTTGTACAGTGATTCTATCTCAAACATTATGGTTGAAGCAAATCATTCCTGTGTTGCTAACAAACTAGAACTGTTTTTTCTCAGACACTCCGCGAAGAGTTTGCTGAGGATGTCCCATTTAGGTTTAGTGTATGCCTCTTGACAGTTGATTGGCTCAGATGTTAGCAGGACTTGGCAGTAGTTTGGATCGGGTTAGCTCGAAGTGGAGTGGCTGAGTTTTACTGAGATAAGGATCGATCACGTTCTCCTCAGATCCACGTCTTGAATACAGAAGCGATGCTGCCTCCAATACCAGATCCCACAGCACTGCTTTCACATGGGGTTGGAGCCTGTGAGCACATTTTTGGCCTCGCTTCGGCCTCGCTTCGGCCTCGACTTCTGACACGATGCAGCGTCCGCGATAATATGTAAGCCGTCATCGTGTCGTGGAAAACATCATGGATCTTTCGCCTCGTTTACACGGGGCATCGGACCTGGCTTCGAGGATGCAAACTCCTCTCGAGCAACTCTCCCCGTCCCTTGATAGTCTTGAGGAACGTCATATCCGGGCCGTTGTGATACTGCTATGGCCATACTCGTCTGCCACGAAGCAATTTAGCTTGCTCCTTTCGGAGCCAGATTTCCGACTCAGAGACAGAAAGGGCCAGGTCAGGGTCAGTTTCCGAGGTATGAGTGCGAAAGCGGTGGCAGAATCACAAGTTAGCATTGGGGATACTGTGATTTTGAGTCTTGACGGTGCACGGTTTCAGAATCATGACGCGGAAATTTGTACCCCAGGAAAGAATATTGATTGGGTTCTTGCATTTTCGAACGGGGTGCGGCTTGAGGTAATTCTATTTTAATCCATATAATTCCGAGCAGAGAATGCAAAAATTGGACATTTGTCAACTCATATATATCTTTAGGTATACCGCGATTCCGAGCTGTTTGCAACTGTCAAGGTTGAAGCTTCTCGGGACGATCACCCACATATTAATGGCACAATCCCAGCAACTCCCAATCGATCACCCTCAACACCACAAACAGAAACGAACGGACAACCTACTGGCTTGGGTACAGAAAATTGGGCTTCACCTGCATTTTCGCAGAAGTTCAGTAGGTCCTTTGGTTCCCTTCCAAATTCGGCAATCAATCCACTCGAAGAAGAGGATGGGTATATCTGGGGTAAGGGGAGGAAACGGACGAAATTCGGTAGGCCAAGCAGTGAATGGATTTTTGTCGATACGTCGCCCAGTCCCCCGCCGGCTGCTGCGGATGGATGGGAAGATGAAGCCCTTGAACTGGACGAGGACCAACAAGATGCTACAGTGGAGGGACATTTTTCCCAAGGCGATACCGTTCCCAATTCTCAAACGACTGTTCATATGGATGATAGAGTCCACGGAAATGAGGCTACGGAGATTTCGGAGCCACTGAAGCAGCTATTGCAATCCTCAAGTATGGACGATACCTTTACACACTCTCAAACCGAGTATCCGACCGCCATATCTTCTCAGAACTCAAGCCGGGATATTTCACATTCACAGCAACCGACCATAACACCTTTAACTTCGTTTGGCAATTCGTTTGAACAAGAACAACCAGTAGTCAATCTTGAGCGTGCTGCTACACCACCAGTGCCAAAATCAGCTCCTATGGTTCCTGTCGGCTCTTCTCTTGAAACGCTATTCTCAAATGCAAGTTACAATCTACCACGATCCAGCAGCCCAACGTCGAGCCTGTTTCATGGACACGACACTACCTCCTGCCAACTTGTTACACCAAACATAAGTGGTCAAACTGGCGATGAAGCAGGATTTCAAGATGAGGCTACAGTAACAACGCCTGGGGACGTACATCGTATGGCTGTTCCTTGTGCTGATAAAATCGACGGTCCCTTATCTTCAACACCTGTCTATGGCCTTAGTAAACAACGCCAGTTTGATCAGGAAACCTCCGAGCCTGAAAATGTGGTTGACGAATATCTAGTACGAAGAATGCGCTCGCGGCTTGAAGAAGACCCTGAAGGACATGAGGATGAGAAACATGCAGATATATTCGAAGAGGATGTAAGCGGAAAACTGGATGAAGATCTAGAGGAAGAGTTGATGGAGTTGGAGGAAGAAATGGAAGAGCGAATCGAGGAGGAGGCTGGGAATGAGGATGAAGAGCAGGAAGAAAACGAAAACTACGAGGAGCAGGAGCTAGCCGAAGAGGAACGGGACGAATACATGGAAATACACTCTGGCGATGAAATGGAAAGTGGCGCCTATGAATACTCACCACAACTCGAATCTGAAGAGGAGTATGAAAGTTCGCGGCTTGAGATGGATGAGGATGCCTTTCCACCGAGACCGACTTATCTTGCTGTTCCCCGTGCTACGCCAGAAATAATCGTTTTGGATAGTGATGACGAAAGTCAGGCCTCCGCTGGTATTACATCTGCTCCACAGCATGTGGATATCCACAGTCCGGATGTTCCATTGACATCAGGCGATATTAAACGGACAAACTTATCGCAACAGGACTTTACTACTGTTGGTTCCCAACCTCAGATTGGATTTGGTGAGAGTCCACGACTAGAAGCGGGAGATTCCGCGGCGGAAACAGAGATGCTTGTGCAAGATTTTACTCCCCAAAATCTTGGAAATGCCTCTAGGTTCGATGAGACTCCTCGGCAAGCAAAGATTGGTTACGTAGCTGAAACAGCACTTCACATTGAGACAAATTCTGTGGTGGTCAATGGTAAAGGCGAAGATACCGGCCATAAACCTGAAGACCTAAACGAGTACCGCCATGCAAGCCCTTCCTTCTCAGGTTTCATGTCTGATGAGGAACCAGAAACTAAGCTCGCTCTGACCAATGAAATTGCTATTGATCCTCAACTATACCTGCCTGGAACCCGGAGGAGCTCAGTGACTGATTCCGATCCCCGGAGTAGCGTTGATCACGGACTACCTCACGGCAAAGTTGCTGATGTTGATGGTACGAATGAGCCCAGGATTTCATTAGCACCGGATTCGGAAAGCCAACTTGTTACACCTATAAAAGCTGGGCAATATTCAGATATTCTGTCCTCGATTCCGTCGTCGGACTCTCATCCAACTGAAGATGAGCTCGTTGCTTTTCAACTATTTTGTGACATGGAGGAGCAAATTCGCGATACTAGCCCAGAAACGCCCGACCTGGTTAATGGGCCATCACTCCCCATTCCACACTCTCCTGAGAAGCAAGCACCAAGGATTCTAGAAAATGTTGGCATCGATAATACCACAAAGTATGATGCACAAAAGAAGGAGGAGATGGAGCATGCCGATGCAATTCGAAATGCTCCGATTGAATCACCTACCATATTTCAACCGAATACCAATGCTATTGGCCTTCGTAGCCGCCTATCGTATTTCTCTCCTTTGTCCACTCTCGCTGATAGTTTCAACAAGATGACAGATACCATATCCGTAGTTATCTCATGTTCGAAAATATCACGGTCGCGGAGTGGACCCCGGGAGTATTATACGACACTACATCTCACAGAACCTTCTATGTCTGGCATAACTGTATGTGCCCAAATCTTCCGACGCACGAAATCATCGCTCCCCATCGCAAAAAAAGGGGATGTAATCCTCCTTCGTGATTTTAAAGTTCAGAGCATGGACCACAAAATGATGCTTCTCAGCATGGCTTCTAGTGCGTGGGCCGTCTTCTCTAAGGGAGGCGATACGAATGTGCAGATGAATGGGCCTCCTGTTGAATTTGGCACAGAGGAGCGTGAATACATTGCTTCTCTACGGCAATGGTATCAGGACGAAGGGGAGCAGCTTGCGGCGAAATACGAGTACTTGGAAATGACACGCGGCAGTGCTGGGACAAGCATTTCTATCTCCAGTGCATCTAGTAGCAGCCCAAACGGAGGCAGGGGGAGCATTTTCAAGAAATTTGCGCGGTCGAAGAAGCCGAGACATCGTCGGATTACTATTCATGAATTGCGGGATGGGCAGCGGTATGCAGAGGTTGGTTCGCCGGCAGATAAGGAGACGATTCACGAGCTAAGGGATGGTACTGTTTATGCCAATTTGTGATGAAGCATTGATTTTCTTGCGTACATTTAGAGCGAATGTTTTTTCTTTGGGTATGAAGCTGGACCACGCCTGCTTTGCTCAACTTTGACAAAATATTTCATTATAATTCTGCATGACTTTGGAGTCATAAAATGGTTTACATTGGATTATTACTAGACTACAGGATGGATCATTATTCTTAGTAGGCATTTTCTTGACAAGATTTGCTGCTTTCCCTTTTTCTCCTTGCCCGCCAGGTCACATGATCGGCAGTAATGTTCCTAAAGCGGCTACTCTACTCCGTACCTTAGTTGGGTTCAAAAAGCGATAAATTATTATTTCTTCTCCTTCTTTCTTTTTTCCCCTTCAACGAGACCAACTCAAATCATCACCAGGTTAGCAACTTCCATGACCTTTCCGAGGTTTTTCTTTCAACTGCTCTGGCGATTCCGATGAGTGTGTCGAGATCGATCAAATCCCACTTCTAAAACCATCATCACGAGGGCTCCGCAAGGGGCTGCCATGATGCGGTGATGACCTGAAAGATGGGACAATCGTCGCATTGGGGGCTTGTAATATTATGTCTCAACTTTCTAGACGGATTTATATGTTGATAGTTTCTATTGGCGGAAGGTCGACATTGGACCAACCCGCTACTACCCGCCTCATCTGCCACCAGGGAGAGTTAGAATTTGCTCACTGTGAGTTTCCGACTTGTTTCCTTCCTTCCTTGCCCCAGAAGCATGTGTGCGTCGTTCTCCAGTAATGAGGATACTTGACAGCTCTGGTAATCCGAAGTACTCAACCGCGCAACTACACTCGGGCAAACATCTTATGTTATGATCGTAACATCGATTCCCGAGCCGCTGATTGAGTTTGAGGCAACACGGCAAAGTCTGACTTGATGTCCTGGAGAACACAATCATTACGGAATGGAATGGGCGGGAGTGACCCTCGTCCGATTTTTGGCACAGGCTAACATTTTCTCGGTGCTAGCTAGATTCGCTCGTTGTGCTCGCATGAAATAATGAAATTTTCCCAAGCCAAACGGAACTAACAATTCAAATTCCAAGCAACAGAACTTAAGATCCCTACGGCAAATTATACCTCCATATACTGAACATAAATACAACTTGCTGAGAAATAACGTTTCAATCTGCAGTAATTCAAATTTCATAATCATAACTGATAGTTTTTTTTTTTTTTTTTTTTTTTTTTTTGCCGGGATCTCCTTAAACTGGAGCTGTTTAAATAATCGAATTATTAATCAATCACCAAACTTGTGTTGGGGGTTTGGATTGGTTCGCCCCCTCTCTACCAGGTGTGAGAGAGCTCTTTTGCCTAGTGGCCTAACAACTTCGACCTTTTGTACACAACACAATCTCTGATGGTCAGTCGACGTCTCCCATAGTAGCTTTTAGATAACAATGCATGAGAAGGGTAATGGGTATTCCAAGCCAGAGCGCCGGTCGTTTTTGCCTAGTTAACGTAATCAACCACCTAGTTATACAAGCAGCGATTGAAGATTTGAACTTGCAGTTGGTTCCTAATCACACTACAACTGCAAAAAAATATAGAATCAGCTGATACACAAGTCAAGAAGATGAGTGCACGGTGTTATAACAACCTCCAAGTGTCAAGAAAGAAGAGCAATCGTCTATCCACTGCAAAAATCTTTCAAATTTGCCAGAAGAACAGCTCCTTTTTCATATCAATTGATTGACAGATCACAGTTTCCCTTGTACATCTCAAATCCTTCATAATCTCATTGTTGAGATTCTAAAAGTGTCTGTTGAAGTCAACTGAGTGACAAGATTCTATCAATGTCATAAGAATGTAATCAAGTCAATTTATCTGCTAAATATCAATCAAAAAACACAAAAATGCAGACAATTCAACATATTTCAAATATTATTTTGATTTTGTAATAGATTTATTACTACTACTATTTTTTTACTTATATTATAAAATTTAATGATTATTTTGCTGATCTTGTTTAATCTGACAGCTGCAGATAAAAATTGCACAATACAATATTGAATCTGACAATATTTATAACTTCAATGAAAAAAAAATTTCTATTAGAACTCATTTACACTTTCAAATATATTGTATTGATTACCACTCTCAAATTTGAATGTGTGATAAATGTCAGTCAGAATGGCAGTTGAGAATTTATTATATTATTTATTATAATTTATATTGATGAAACTGCTCTCTCATCTGCTCTCATATATTAAGAAGAATCAAGAAATATGCAAGATATTTGATTGAAAAATTTTGATAGTGAAAAAAATCAGATCTACTTTGCTGCTTCAGAAAATAAATGAAATAATGATGAATATGAATTAACATAATTAAAAAAGATCTTTAAATCTTTTACAAGAAAAAAAACCAGATGTGAATACAGACTTCTTATATTAAATAATCATTCATTTCATGTTAATATAACATTTATCAATTATGTGAAGTGAAATTAAATTCTACTTGCTATTCTATGTACCTCCCCACTCTACACACTGATTACAGTCATTAGATATTGAAATATTTGAATCATTGAGCAAATCATACTTCAGGCAATTGAATGAACAAATGAGAACTGAAATAGAATTTATATATATTATAAAAAGAACTTTTTGACAGCTATTCTATTTTGTATGATATGAGACATTTATATTTTCAAATATTGCATCTGCATTCATCACTGCTGGCCTACATTTATTTGATCTGAAATGGGTTTTTAAAAAGCTTGCAATATAGCCTTGCACCCTCTTAGATATGCAATATAAATCAAGAATATTTATTTTTATTGTTGATATATAAAAAATGATTAAACAAATCAAACAACAGCAATGTTGAATATTTAATGATTTCAATCAACTGATCTGTGTGGGTGAAAATCTTGCTCTTGATAAAGAGATTTTTATAATAAAGAACAGGTAGCTACAGTAAGCTCTTAATCAAGAAAGAAGATGTTGTAAATATGACAAAGTCTTGAAATTGCTAGATTCTTCAAATTCATTATTAACATAGTTCTTTTCACTGACAAAGATGCAGCACATCTATGAGTAAATGGCAGCTTTTGAAGGTGTCAAAAAAAATGAGCAGGCTTGTAAGAAGAATGCCAAATTGCAACACATTATTCTTAAGAAGCAGAAGAAGACAGATATCATGAAGTAGCAGATGCAATGAGATGCTGCTCATCAGGCAGTAAAGCAGTAAAAAGAGATGGATAAGGCTGCAAGAGCTGCTCAACAGCAGATTGAAAAGGAGTTAAAAGATGCAAGAAAAATTCAAAAGCAAAAAGAGAGAGAAGAATGAGCTGCTGTACAGCTGCAATCACAGTTGAATAAGGAAAAGATTGAAGAATTCAAAAATCACCTTTCTAATTGAGAAATCAGATTTTTGATTTTGCAAAGAGTGGCTAAATTGTATTTTCAGAGCTTTGCCAGTGTGCCTACAGATCCGCTGTCAGAGGGATTTGATAATATTGCAATCTCTACTGATTTGATGACTGCCTGTGTCAGAAGTGATATATCATATCTCAGATTCTACTGATTACATTAACAAGGATCTTCTATTGTGTGTCGGAACTAACAAAGTCCGAATATTGTCCCAATTACTGAATATCAATAAAAATAATTGAATTGCTTCTAACTCTGATAATTACATGACAATTAGGCAGTATTTATAAGAAAAGCCATGCTCAAATATACACAAGAGATAGCACTGAGAATCAGTGGGGCATTGCTTGATTTCATCAAGTAAGATGTTCCAGATTTCAAGTTGCTATAGAATCCTTGATAATCAAACTTACCAAGTTCTATAGAACTTACTAAGTGCTTGACATTGTGACAATATCGGAAACCGGATGGATGTTCTGATAAGATATCAGCACTGCCCCTATCATATGTTCAAGCATCTTCTTTCTTATAAATACTGCCTAGATATCATGTAATTACTGGAGTTAATAGAAGAAATTCAATTATTCTTTTGATATTCAGTATTTGGGTCAATATTCGGACTTTATCTAGTTCCGACAGCCTGCTTACTGAATCTGCCTCCACCCAAGATTTCATGTTCTGGGCGAGTTATTAAGCCAAACAAACGTCTACAAGATTAGCTATATATTTTTGTATGTAATTCTATGTATTTATTTTCATCATATAATATTTTATCTTAAAATTTAATTGCGTTGTTGAGATATCGTTGAGATGATTCCATCATAGTAGTGGCGAAATGGCGAGCGTTAGGTGGTTGATTAATTACGTTATGTTTCCATCCTTTCTATTGGCGCGGCATGCATCTTCCTAACCTTGTTTACCCTATTTCCATCAATTGCTTTTCCATGGAGGATCTTCCATGGCAAACCCGCATCTATTTCACCCGTTGACCGGATCCTACGAGCAGCACCTTTGATAGGTAAACCTTGTCAATGCATTGATTCATACACAGAATGGGATTGTGTTTTGCCGGTCAGGGTCAGCTAAGATGATGCCATGCAGATGGACACAACGACTTTCCATTCTTTATTCGAGCCTTTTACAAAAATGATATATATCAGAAAAACATGTCCGATGATATGGACCAGGCCAAGTGGACTTCCCACGTTTGCGAATGGGTGGGCTGCGAGGCCAGTTCTGGAGTGCTTATATTCCGTGGTAAGATATATATTGTTGCAGCTTGGCGACTACATCCAATAACTGACATCCAAGCCCTCTCTAGCCCCAAAAATTCCAATAACTTCTCAGGCAATGCTTACCCAGAGATTGTCCACGATACCATCCAACAAATAGACCTCGTCCACCGTCTTGCAAAGCAATTCCCACAACATATACGGTTCGTCTACTCCGCGGAAGATGTATGGAACAATTTCGCCAAGTCCGATGCGATATCCAGCTTCATTGGCGTTGAGGGCCTGCACCAAATTGGTAACAGCGCCAGCATCATGCGCATGTATCATCAACTTGGCGTTCGCTATGTGACCCTTACCCACAGCTGTCACAACAAATATGCCGACAGCGCAACCCCAGAATTACCGCTCCATAACGGTCTGTCACCAGCAGGAGAAGTCATGGTTCGCGAAATGAACAGGCTGGGGATGATCGTAGACCTGGCGCATGTGAGCAGTAATACAATGCGCCATGCGCTTAGGGTTTCTTCGGCGCCGGTGATTTACTCCCACTCATCAATACATGCTAAGTGTGCGCATCCGCGGAATGTGCCTGATGATGTGCTTTTGGCGTTGAAGCGGAATGGCGGTGTGGTTATGATTACTTTTTTCCCGGAGTATACACGCTGCGATGGCAAGGGAAACGCGTCCTTGTCGGATGTTGCGGACCATATTCAGTACGCGGGGGAATTGATCGGGTATGCACATCTTGGGCTTGGAGCGGATTTCGACGGAATGTTTAATACGGTGGAAGGACTAGAAGACGTGTCGAAGTATCCGGATCTTATTGCAGAGTTGCTGCGACGCGGGGTGTCTGAGAAGGATCTGATAGGGATTGTGGGGGCGAATGTCCTAAGGGTGTTGAAAGAGGTTGAGGTTGAAGCTAAGCGACTGGAAAATGTTAAGTCTTTGCAGGATAACATCATGAATCTGATTTAACGGGTTCTTGGTTATGTTTCCTGGAGCTGGAGGGTCTAAAAATGGGGACCAATCTTGAAAATCAACCTAGGACGGGAATTTTATCTGGTTGACATCTTAAAATATATATACATTATAACGTCTCACTACTTGCTAAACGGCATAGAATGACGCATGCGACAAGAGCCCGAGGCTGGAGGCGTATCTTTCCGTTGCTCCAATATTTGTCTAACTATACTATCATTATTACCCAGCCAACCCCTCTCACGTCGAACTCGAGACGTCTTGTTACATTGCATTTCATTCATGTTATGAAATATGGAGTGCCTTGTCACGAAAATGGCCGCAACGACGTGCATTAACGAATTCCAATTTACAACCTGATCCTCCCAGCCTTTAGCGCCTCCCACTGATCTATCTCGAAAGGAGTATACCTGCTCCCATCAGGCTGAAGCCAAAACAAACCGTCACTCGTGCCGTTTTCCTTGATCTTATCCAGGTCAATTCCCTGAGCCCTCAGCTTTCCCTTCCGCAACTTCATCGTCCCGGTTGTCTCAAAACCCGGTACAACACGCACGAAAATGGGGACTGCATATCGAGGCAACACGCCTATCACATACTTAGTCAATGCGCCAAAGTCGAACGAGTCAGCCGTCACGCCTTCCGCCAGCACTATGGCTGCACAGCCAGCCCGAGCGTCTGTATAAAGAACTTACACACCATATACGTTTGTTTCGTCGATGTTGTCAAATTTCCCAAGCACATCGCTGACTTCGTTCGTGCTCACATTTTCGCTCTTCCATCGGAATGTATCTCCCAGACGGTCCACGAAGTATAGACAACCATCCGGGTCTTAGCGCATCATATCCCCGGACCGAAACCACATATCTCCCTTTTGAAACACGCCGCGGATCTTCCGTTTCTGGCCCCTTTTTTTGAAGTATCCAACGAACGCGGCATCGGGTGCTGCGGGATCTATTTTGTAGAGTGTTTCGCCCGGCTCGCCATCTTCGCATGCAATGGCGAAACCCATCCTTACCCCTTTGGATTTCCTCAGTTACGACATCGATTTTCACCCGCTTTTCGTTGCTGCCATTCACCCATTTCCAATAAAGGCCACGTACGCCGATGGCCCCAAGTCCAAAGTCTCCTTTATTGGCGTTGAAACTTGATGATACCCCATCAGTGGCTGCGTATAGTTCGTTTATGGTTTCAATACCAAATCGCTCACGAAAAACACTCCAAACATCTGGCCGCATGCCATTTCCTCATGCAATTTTCACGTTGTGTTTTTTATCCAGGGGCGAATGCGGTGTATTAACGAGATACCAGCACAGTTCACCAACGTACTAAATAATCTCCGCCTGCGATTCACAAACCTCTGGCCAGAAGGTCTTGTGGCTAAACTTCCGGCTGAGAACCACAGTTGAACCGGCGAATATTGATGGATTGATGCAAAGTCCGTGAGCTGCGCCGTGGTAAAGTGGTAAACACGTATACATCTACTTGCCAGGTTTAAGGTCAAGGTATTTACACACTGCCCTAGCCGTGGTGAGTTCTCTCCGTCGAATCAAATTAGTGGCCTTGGGTAAACCGGTTGTACCTAAACATCAACGATCAGTCGACGGAATTGAATGATCATGTGGGTTACCTAGGCCCTACTCGAGGTGTATATCAATGCCGCTAGATCCTCTGTTCCAATGCCCGCGCGTCTTGAATCTGGGGTGGGTATTTTATCTTTGAACGAACTCATCAATTCCGAATCATAATATATCGTCTGAGTATTCGCCTCTTTCAACTCTTCCTCGCAAACCTGGACCAAATGTTCAGTTCCTCGATCAGCCAGCAAATACCTTGCACCGCACAACTTCACACAGTGCACCAGCGGTGCGGCTGTAAGGTTACAATTGATAAATGACAGACAAGCAGCTATAGACTCCAGCCCAAACCACAGAAGGAGATATTCAGGCGAATTCCCACCGTCCAGAGCAACAAGCTCGCCCCGCTCAACTCCTAAATCCTTCACTAACCAGTCTCCCACCCCGTGTACGTCCTCGAAAAACTGCTTGTAGCTCCAGGAGCGGCCTTCGAAGATAACGAATATGTTGTCCTGATTCTTCCCTCGCGCATGAGCCTCAAGGACATGGTACATGAGAGTTTTGTCCTGTTTCCAGCACTCTGTGAGAAATTGCACAGCATCTTTTGCTTGGGCGGCAATTGACCCTCCAGAGAGGTCATGTCGGAGTAGGTATTTGGCATCGAGATAAGCGGCTGCGGCCAGCGTTCCGGCTACGGAAGCGGCGAATTTTGTTACTACGTTGGAGCACCCGTTCCGTGAGCACAGGATTAGAAAAATCATATATGAATATTAGCTTACAAGGCATGATAAACTTTGTTTACGTCATTACAGTTGTTTGCACGATTGTGAGTCTCAAAAGTTAGAAGACACCGCTTAACAAGACAGGCTGGAGGCAGCGAAGTAAGTGTAAGTCTCTGGCTGGCAATTGCTTCTTCGGCTACCCTTTCAGCGAAAACAAGAGGAGCTATAAAGTCGGGTATGTTAAAACGAAATAATTCTCTACTTCCCTCCTTGCTCCAACTCCTTATATTCATTTAGATGGAACATCTTGAGTGGTAGCTCGGCTGAATGGCTTACCATCCCAAGGCCAAACAAAGGCCAAACGGTTACAATCACTCTAGACCGATACATTGGTCTAACAATATGAACATAACTTTGTCAGTGATGGCAGCTTGGTCGAGCTCAAGGTCCTCTCATCCATCGCCATTTACCGAGGCAAATGAAAGGGGAAGCTTTGGGGCAATTATCTGTACTCCTATAGCTAAAGGTTGTACAAACAAAAAACGCCTCCTCAGTGATGAGGTTCTCGACCATCCCCGTATGCTTTTGTCTGCACCTTACTAGTCACCAATTTCCAAGGCTCGTTTGTTGCTAGTGAGCGGATACCGCTTCTAAGATTATGGAGTTGTTCGTTAATCTGGCTCGGCGGAGGAGTGAGGGGAAATAATGAATAAATGTAAGCCGAGGAATATGTCTTCTCCTGGAGCGGAGAATGTATCCACTTCTATTGGAAAGGCAAAGCACTTTCTTATTGCTGAGTAGGTATTATTGCTTTGGTATTTCGAACTCCGGGGATAGTAGATGTATTTGAGAGGCTCGACGCCCTCGCCATATCAGAGTATGTTTTAGGGGGACAAGGTTCCCGTATTCAAAATGCATAGTGTCATCACATGGAAAGTATGGGTTTCTTTACGGAAAACAAATTCCCAAATTCATGACCAAACCTCAACACCATCAAGTAGTTCCCTGCTTGATACACATCATTCTTCCCCGTTGATCATATTTGCTGGGACTCTGATAACTGTGGGCCTCAAAAGAGCAACCTCTCCAAGGGACGGAAAGCTTGCCGAAATAGATATTGTGAGACCTGCAGGTCTTAGCTTAGACTGACAATCGCCAGTCTCCTGTAGCCTCCTTGCAAGGTTGTTATCGTTCTACTGCGAAAAGAGGAAATGTCATCTGTCACCATCTATATATATATTTCCTTTTTGCTATTCTTTTTTCTCTTTTCTTCGGCTCAAGGAGTGTAGGAAGTCTAACGCGGGATGGTTTCGGATTGGATTCCGCTACAGCCTCGCATAGTTACAAGGGGCGCAATTAGTAATCACAGGAGGACTTTACTGTGTTCGCAGGACCCTAATACAATGGGATAGACCTGATTTATACAAGTTAACCGCCCCAAAATTTGGGTTGTGAATGTCACCACGCCATCATTTTCTCTGTTTGAATTCTAATCGATTAAAAAAAAGTATATATCTTTGATCTATCATGGCCAAGCTCAAGTTTTGGTTTATGCCTGGCAGCTGCTCTCTAGCTCCGCACATCCTCTTGCGCGAGCTAGGTTTAGACGTGGAAACCATCCATGTCACAGACCTGTCCCCAAGCGGTTTGGGAGCCATTAATCCCAAGCGGCGTGTCCCTGTCCTCTCCATTGACGGTGAGATCATCACAGAAGTGCCGGCAATCCTGACCGCGTTCGCTCAGCTCGGATCTCCAGATCGTAAGCTACTCGGCAAAACACACATCGAAACCACCAGAGTGTACTAGTGGATGAATTGGCTCTCTGGCCAGTTGCACGGAATTGGATATGGTGGGCCCTGGAGGCCTGAACGATATTCGGATAATTCCAATGCGTTGGAGAGCATTAAGGTAAAGGGAAAATTGAATATAATAGCTGCCTGTGAGTTAACCGAGAGTAGGATAGAGCGGTTGCATGCGATTGGAGATTCATTTACGGTTGTGGATCTGTATTTGTTAGTTTTCTATCGGTGGGGAATAGCTATTGAGCTGGAGATTGAGAAGGATTTCCCGAAATATACAACTTTGATCGCAAATTTGGTGAAGAGAGACGCCGTTGTTGAGACGTTGGAGGAGGTGAAGTTGCCTCCACTGTTTGCGCCGAAGGTCTGAGGGCAGGTAGTTTTCATTGCATAATTTCTTCCTCCCCCCCCTACCCCCCTCGGTTTGGTTGTTTTTTTTTTTTTTTTTCTTC
>NW_001813982.1:1822466-1827748 GCF_000149585.1 Histoplasma mississippiense | reverse complement strand
TTTTTTTCCAGTTTGAGAGAAAGAATGACGGAAGAAGGAGCAATAGACGAAATGTATCAACATCCATAATGTCCATATGTATGCTGAGCTATCATACATACACTTCAATGCAGAGGAGTCTCCTGGGTGCTGATATCCAAGGCCACACTGCTGATCTAGTCCTTCAGGTCCATCCACGATCACAGTTCCGCTTCCACCCTGTTAAATGGAAAGGGAGGGAAATGGGCGGTGCCATATTCTAGTGTCATCATTCACACATTGGAGGACATGTTGGGGACACCTAATCAAACGGCATACAATGAAACTCGAAAGCCACGCGCAACGTGTAAAACATTGTAGCCCTCGAGTAGGGACTCGGGAGGGTCTTATCAATGGCTGCAATCAATATCAGTACTCCAGGAAATATCAATAACATCTCCATTACTTACTACCGATATGGTTCAATTAGATATCATAGTCATGGGAAGGAAGTTCAATCCCTAAATTAAACAAATAATGCTCGTATGATTGCCATTCTTGAGTTATAATATGGTACTGGGAGTGAAGAAACTCATGTTAACTGAACATCACCGGCCCAAATACGGAGTATTGAAACTTCAAACTCGAGCAGCACCCAATTGCTGCTCATTGGTTGGAAGGCAAAGGGACCGCCTGAGTAATCGCTTATTAAGCCCGTCCAGGGAACGAACCCAATCCAAACCCTCAACATTTTGTTCCTTGCCAGCTCACCTGCTGAATTCGGTGATATCTCCTTGTTGGAAGCCAAAACACTATCTGGTCATTATAATGTTGTCTGCGAACTATCGGCGTCCAGGATGGACTGCCCCAGCTTTCAGAAGTGGCAGGCTTTCAATATACGTCTTATTTGGCAGATTATTTAGCCATCAGGAGACTAAATGCGTACCAGCTGCCGTAATTTGACCTAATCCAACGAAAAGGACGTATCATTTCACTGTCTGCTTCTTCTCACCCTTCAGTCTATTAAGAATCGTGCAATAACATTACGCTCCAACGCCAATATCGCTAGTCTCTTCCCTGGTAGAGTGAATATGTAGATGGTTGGTAGGTACCAAAATTCATAGGCTGTTTGGAAATTTCATATGGCAATTTTTTGACACACCTCCTGGCCATAAGCTGTACGTTGAGCACCGATGGCCTTGATGTCAACGACCGGTTCCATACTCTATCAAAGTTCTTCTCGTCATATACCAGGCTGTCAGGCCTTTCTAAATCTGAGTTGTTTCTGTTCTCAGCACATATGTATATATATATATATATATATATATATACACGGATTGAAACCCCAGACGCTAGTCATCGAACATGGTGGCATGTGGAAGGATGATACAAAAGAGAGGAAAACAATACCCTCCGAGCCGCAGGCCGATAACACTTCTCGATGCATACCGGTGAAGGCAACAAACACGTACATGATGCAATGACAACATATAGCATGCAAGATTGATTCCAACAGATATTGCAATGCAAATTGTGTCAATAGACGCGGAACCCACATCTAATCACCCGCAACGTTACGACTCCAAATCCAGTGCTGCTATAATCCTATGGAGGGCGTCTTGGAGCAGGTGCTCTTCTCTTTTTTTTCTACATTCGTACCCACCCCTTCTCTTTGAAGGTTCCGTGGTAGCTTCCTCCACCTTGAACTACCACTCCTTTCGCTTTGAGTTTCGCTATTATAGCCGATTCGTCTTCCCAGGTCTTCGCACTTGGGGCCAGCCTTGCAAATATATTTAATCCTGCGTTTACTGGGATGTAGTCGATATGATGGCGAATAAAAAATGTAGTTACGAGGATATATGATTCTGCTAACCTAGCCGAGCTCAATGCGACTAACAGAGGTAGTGAGGGTGAGGAAAGAAGAGAGGTTGCGGATAATGCAGAAAGCAAGGAAAGCTGAGTATTGTATGCGGCTGTAGGTCTAAAATTGGCCTCTCCGTTATCCTGTGATACTATACAGCCCTTTTCTAAATTAGCAACCAAAACTCAGATGCTCTAAGGGTTGGCGATAACCTACCATTCGACATTCACTGGAGCCAAAAGTTTTACTGGTGCCCCATATTGTGTGGATGCGGGACCGGTCACATCGCAATGCGCTAGCATCCAAGGACAGGGCCGAAATGAATGGAGCTGGGTCAGAAATCTCCGCACTGGAAAATGTCGTCATTGCATACACTTCATCAGCAATCAGGTGTATATCCCGTCGCTGACAAAACTTGAGACAGGCTTCCAGAACTTCCTGGGTATAGCATTGCCCGAATAAGCTATGTGGGTTCGTTAAGATGAGGGCTTTTATCCTGCAGGTTGCGTTATCCATCGCTTCCTCCATCTTGGGTATCAACTTTGTTGTGAAAATATCCGTGAATTTTTCTGTTTTGACTAAAACCGGCTGGACAGATGGACGATCTCGAAAATCCACCTCATCCCCATCTATAATGCTCTGATATGTTATTCATCCGCTGCGATTGTCCATACGACGCTTTAATGTGCAACCTGGAGTTGTAACAAGGGGAACTCACTCCAACATGGTCCTGGCACTAAGACGCCGTCTTCGGGGTCGCATATCTCATGAAGCAACGCATCAATACAACTTTTCGTCCTTGGCCCTATGGTAATATGATGTGGGCTGACAGGTACGCATGGATTAAAATAGTTGTTAAATAAATTTGCGAGGCTTCCCTGAAGCGTTGGCTCTCTCGCAATCCCTCTCGCATACGAGTGCTGATATTGTGATAATTAGTAATATTTTCATTTAATATTCAGGATGGTATAATAGTCTCACATGCGGATGCAATTCGTCATTTATGGTGGTTTTGCAGTTGACGGCTAGCTCCTCTCGAAGAAGGCAATTATCATTTTTAGACAAGTCGATATCGAACCCCTGAGGATCACCGCGTTCGATTTTTCTCATCATGATGGATGATGTGATTGATGAAATGTTGGATGCTCGAGTGGAAAACTGCGAATAACCCATTTTGGTCACTATCCTATAGCATATGCCCCGAAAAAAAAAAAAAAAAAAAAAAAAAAAAATTGACTGTTGGCATTGGCCGTTTCCTTTCGCCTTCGAGGATTGTTTGTTGCTTTTATGCACTGTACAAGATTTCGTTCCGGCTGACAATGTAGCGATTCACGGCACTAAAACACAATTTCCGCTCCGGCTTTCCGTCACCTGTTTGCGTCAAGCTGGGATTTTTATTTCAACGCTTGCTTGGACATTTGAACCCCTTCGGACTTCCGCCCCTCAATTGGCGCTTACACTTTCTTGGAAAGTGGTTCAATTTCGAATCGTTACGATGTCCCGCTTTGGTTATATGATCAATATCGGTTAACCGGGATCCCCGTCATGACTTGAAGAGACAAATGCGATCGCCCCCTGTTTCTCCGGAAATAGTTATCAGCCACACCCGCCTGAAGCCGTGCCCGTGTGTTGTTTTTCCGTGACCCAGTGAGCTAAGTTGTTTACTGGATCCTTCGAGACGATCCAAAATGACGTGGTTGAACTTCCAGAGATATGTGCAAACCCGAAACAGCTTTCGTCCGTATATAATATTCAGGACGCAGAAGCTCGCTCAAGATAACACCATTTTTTTCCATGGCAATTGCGGGAACTCTACTAATTCCCGAAGTTCAAGTTCATTATCGGTTTGTACCACTTTCCTAACCTGATTAGACTCCAAACTATGAACGCTAATATTTGAGGTCCGACGCATGGTTTTGCTCGAGTCATTCGCTGTCGACCTGTCATATATTGCGTTGCAAAGATAGTTCGATTTCACTATCAAGCTAATACCGGTAATGGGGGTGTTAACTTTACTCCTTCAATTAAGAAAGTAGACACTTCCCAAATACACTTGAAAACTCGGGGGCATATATCTCTCGGTTTCAGTCCTAGTGAAGAGGAATACCAATTCAAATTATCTGCTTTCTACATTTGTGAGGAAGCGACAAGTGAGAAAACGCCGGCAGCTGTTGCTGGCCTTAAACTTCCAGATACCGCAGAAACAGAGTGCACTTCGTACTATCACGCCACGGGTGGTCTGCGTTTCGAATTCTTGATTTTCGCTGGACAAAGAACTAAGAAGAAAATAAATCAAATGAAAACTTAGTGTAAACGAGTCGGGAATTCGGACATTAATTCTCAATTGT
This sequence comes from Histoplasma mississippiense, assembly GCF_000149585.1. Classification (NCBI taxonomy): domain Eukaryota; kingdom Fungi; phylum Ascomycota; class Eurotiomycetes; order Onygenales; family Ajellomycetaceae; genus Histoplasma; species Histoplasma mississippiense. The sequence goes on along the minus strand of NW_001813982.1, from coordinate 1,823,581 downwards.
CCGAGGCCGTCTAGCAAAGCAAGAGAGCATCTTTATGACAGATTTTACTTCCCGTTTTTGGACATTTATCATGAAATGATGGGCTACCATAACGCCAACGTGGCAAGTTATCGACCAACTTAACTCTTTTCACGCCATTCCGTGGAAGAATTCGCCTGGAACTCTTCGGATTGGCCTTCTCCACTACGGCTGACGATGTATTTCAAAGTTATCAGTCGGATTTCGAGCTGTTGGATGCCGCGCAAAATGTGGTCGGTAGGTTGTTCGGAAAAGTCCGTCCCTTGTTTATTGTCCTTATGTGGATGGCATATTGCAGGACATATAATCCGTATAGATGTCTAGCTTGTTCTGTGGAAGGCGTCAGTCCGCAAAAGGCTTGTTGGATACAAGATAACTAACGGCTTGGTTGGCTTTCCCCCTTTACCATTCCTGAGAAAAAACAATTATGACTGCGGCATCCCCCTACTTGGTTTCAGGTGTGGCTATGAACCTCAACTGATTCTAACAATGAGGAAATATTCGTGGCAACTCCCTCATATCAATAGACAATACTATGTATCCCAAAAAAAAAGTAACATAGGACGCGAGAAGTCCAGCCGAAACCACGATATGAACCGAAGCTTGATCGAAGCTAGAGTGGTCTTGGCAAGCCAAAGGCCCAGCCAACCTCGGCAAAATCTTTGAACGACTTTCCCTTTCGAGAGAATGCATGGGTGCGCCGTTGGGCGTCTTACCCCTCCACAAAAAGGTCAACTACACTGGCCAGTATATCAGTGCCCCCATCCAAAATGGAAAGTGAACTCGGGTGTCAGAACACAGCCTTGCTATGGCCCGGTATTGCTTTTTTCCCTCCTTTATCGTTCAAGCTTTTGTCTCGTTAGAGGGCTGACGATAATTCTGCTAGGAGACTTCTTAGTTGTTAACTTTTTGAGGAAATGGATCAGATGCTTACAATGCCGAAATATCAGCAAATGGTAGCACTCCACCGCAAACTCTGCATCCTTTGCTAGGTGAATTTTGCCCTCCCGCTGATGCCAACCTTGTTGTTTTAAAGTTTACGTGACGTCCTGGGGTGGCTTTTTGTCTGATGCGGTGAGAGCCTTTGCGATGTAACA
>NW_001813982.1:1812089-1822299 GCF_000149585.1 Histoplasma mississippiense | reverse complement strand
TTTAAGCTTGACCACCATATTGACAGGTACGAATATTTTCGAGTATTCGCTGAGTTTTGCCAAACAGAAAAATTTCTTGAGATGCGACTGGCAACTCCTTCACATGATCATGCTCTTCGTGACATATCGGTCTCAAATATGACTTCTTTCTTTTCCAAATCTTGCCAAAGGCTGCGTAATTGCCATGTCTGCAGCATCTGGCACAACGATCATTGCCTCCAACAGAAAACGCAATCTATGTTGGTGAGCTTCCTTACGCTTTGGGCAATTTCAGACCCGGATTCGCCGTCATAAGGATGATTTGACGATATGCTCAACCAGTGATAGCAAAATTAGATATCCTATACTGTAGAATCCTTATCTGGGATGGTTTGAGGGTTCACCCTATAGCAGTGACGAATGGGTCCTCGATCCCAGGCGGGAATAGGAAGCGAGGGTATGATCTCTTCATCAAAGGGAGAAATGGTGGGATCACTGCAAGTGCGACACGATTTTTCTCGCTGGCTACTACGTTCTATTAGGTGTGCGACTCAACAGGAGCCATGTCGTTGAGGGTAAATTCGCCGTTGGGTTTGTAAGCGAGCGCTATTGCACAAACATGAGAAGGTCAAAAAGACATGCCAAGAAGATGTTATGCTCTGTATGGCCTTTAAAATAAATATTATATATCCGGATATATTCTAAATAATTATATTCGGCTGTATATAGCAGTGCAAACACTAGAGAATAACAAAGGAATGCAATATTATATCGATCATTGAACATCACTCGTTAGAACCTAAATATGAATCCCCTCTCGGAAATCCTGTTATCATCCATTGTCCGAAAATGGATTCTATGCAACTCCTATCGAAGGGGTCAACCACCGGAGGGTATCAATATGGCAGTCTTGGAAGATTTTTCACACGCTTCAAGAGAGAGGCTAATGTATGCGGCTCTATTTGGATATCTCGCCACCTCCGACCACTACAGCTGTCAACATTTTCCAATGTGTTAACTTCCTCTAAGGGTAATAGTTGACTCTAATATCTAGAAAGAATTGACCCAGAGGGGGATAAAAGCTTAGCACGATATAAATTGGTTTCCGGAGGGCGCGCATTGTTTACGGAGTACCCTGGGGTTGTAACAAAAATTACAGCTTGGAATTAGTTACCATACACATTGACACATTCGAATTTCAGTGTGCTTAAAGCAATCGTGGTCGCATCATATTAGATCCTAGTAAACCTGGATTTCATGCTTCAACTTGCAATTCACGTTGCCGTGGACATAGCGTTTCCCGCAGTCCCTGGTTCCGTATAGACCTTGAAATGTATTTACAAGTGTAGGGATATCACGAATCGATAGTATTTTCATGCCATGCACAAGATGTTTGACACTGTTTTTTGTTCGCGGATAAATTGATAGGATTAAAGGTACACTTCCCAAAGAAGCCTAGTGCGGCGCCTCAGACCCCCAGACGCGCGGTAAACAAACGTGTTGCGGCAAAGCTTAATGTTTGATGCTCCGCTTTTGCTTTCAACTTTCAAAGTCCAACAGCATTTAGCCTAGAAATCATTTCCCAAAAATTTTCCCCAATACCCATCTTGCACGAATTCCATACCCCGCTACTTTTGCCTTCTTTTTCATTTCCACTCTTTTGTATCACGACATTTGAATCCACATTGCTACTCTCCTTTTCTTCTGTTGGATGCACCTTTCTCTTATTTTCAACTAAATCGCTTGGTCGCAATGGACAATGCCAACCTGTGGACTCGCCGGTCGAAGTAAGCAGGACTATAAACTGACATGATCCTCTGGATATAGAAGTGTAGCGTGTCTTGATGCTGACCCCAAGTGACACTAGCAAGCTCTCCCTTTCCATGTCCGGTTCGGACGCCAAAGAGACCAGTGGAAGACAAGATTCCTCTCGAAGTCATACATCCAAGCGATTTGGTCCTGACAGTTCTCACGGACGATCGAACCCTTTCAACGTGATCTTACCCCTCACTACGAACGCACCATCTCCCTCCGCCGGCGCCTCGTCCGCTTTTGGCTTAGGATCTGGTGCGTTTGCCTCCTTCGGCTCGGCCAAAACACCAAAAACCCCTGGCGCATTTGATCTTAGCGCCCCAAAATCGAGTGAAAAACGAGAAACGCAGCCAGAAGACGAAGGGGTGAATAATAAAACCGTGAAGTCAAAGGCGTCATCTTCTTCTCTCAATAATACCCCAACAACTCCTGCTCTTAAAGAACACCCCATAAGGTCTACTTGGATCGTTTGGTACCGACCCCCAACACCAAAACATTCTGACTACGAGAAATCTACCATAGCTCTTGCATCGATATCTTCTGTTGAGAGTTTTTGGGCCGTTTACTCACACCTTAAGCGGCCTTCTCAGCTCCCGTCGGTGTCGGACTACCATATTTTTAAGAAAGGAATACGACCAGTTTGGGAAGATGAAGCAAACAAACGTGGAGGGAAATGGATCGTCAGATTGAAGAAGGGGGTTGCTGATCGCTATTGGGAAGATTTGCTTCTGGCAATGGTGGGCGATCAATTTGCGGAAGCAAGCGATGAGGTGTGCGGGGCGGTTCTGAGCGTTAGAAGTGGGGAGGACGTCCTGTCTGTCTGGACGAGGATTGATGGTGGGCGGAATATCAAAATTCGGTATGTTATTTTGGTGTTTGTTTCATACAGCTCGATTGCCCGTGCTGCTACTAATCCTTCTTTCAGGGAAACTATAAAACGCCTGTTAGCCTTCCCTCCAGACACCAACATTGCCTGGAAAAGTCATGACGATAGCATTGCGCAACGTTCCGCCATCGACCAGGCCCGCCAGGATAAAGCCGCTGCAAATGCAAGTCACCATAATCAGGGCTCAGATCGTCGACGTGGGCAAAACCAAGATGACACTTCGGCTGATAAAGGGCGGACTGCAGCATCGTAAAAGAAAGGCCCGCATGCAAATGTGGCCAGTGTACAGTAGCTCTTTGTCTTTTCCCCTTTTTTCCTATATTTTTGTGCTTATGCTGTGGTCCCGGCATTTGCGGTCAGACAGGTTTCTGCTGATGGTCTTTGTTGTGTCTTTTGTTTCTTCAACACATTGCGTTTGTATGGGTGGAAAAGAGTAGTGGAAATTTTAGTGCCAAAATGGCCCTTTCTTTTATTCTGATCAACTGGTGGATTCTAGCTAGACTTTTTGTTGTGTTTTGAGTTTCTTTTTGAGGATTTAACGGCCTGGAAGGAATACAATGGCAGGAACAAGCAAATACCTTTCTGCCTCTTGCCACGATTCAGCTACATATCTGACATCCTCCAAGACTTCAAATATATACTGATGAAGCCGTAGAAAACAGAAATTATAGTAGCTGATTTGGGCCGGAATGTAGGTTATCGATTCTAAGTAAATTCTGATACTGAATGCTTTGCAAAATCCCGTTCCGAGATGGCCATTGCGGGTGGCGGCTTTCCGTACCCTTGGTGGCTGTTAACCGCCGGGACGCCGGTGCGCGTAAATGTCTGTGGACCAGTGTTGGTCAATCAGTCAATTTGTTTGATTGACAATTTTGCCTTCACTCCGGGTCAAACAACCTGCAATCCCACCAAACCCCAACAGCCCATATACATATTCCTGATGCCTCCTACTTCTCAGTGTATAATGTCTCAGCCGCGAATGTTTTCCTTCTCCAGCTTATGAAGTGGCTATATAAGCTATCCCACCTCATCTGGCCGGAACACGACATCTCAAACACCGCACGGGAACCACGAACTCCAGAGTTTTCAAAGCGGTGGCAACGACGACACATAGCTCATGGTGTCGAAGGTAAACCAGTCCCGGTCCAGATGTCCGGTGTGAGTGATCAGCTGTCTGCTACAAACGGACAGGTGAGAAACACGTTTCAGTTCTTTCAGCTCGGAAGCGTATGGCAATCATAGCTCCCTATATCGTTTTATTCACTTGCTTTATAGCAATGTTTTATGCTGGCTGCGTAGGTGATTGCCGATACTGACCAATCCTTACCTTTCGTTGGAATCTGTAGAACGCGTATGGGAGTCCGGTCCGCCTCCACTTCACATCGACATCAATCCAACCATACCTCTGGTTTCACATTAAGGAAACGCGAAATGTGGGTTTGTGTTTTGAATCCCCCCGCTAGCTATTTATGATAGCATGTCCAATGCTAACGCTGATACTACTCTAGCAAAATTACACCCCAGAGCGAAGAAGAATTACAGGAGGAAAGGAGATTATTGGGAGGTTCCAAGTCCGTGAAAATGTCCGCTTCTTTAGGTACAAGGGAACTTTTAATCTTACATTGCGGTTAATATAGCAGAAAGGACCCGAACGCCGTTCGTATAACACCAGGAGCACTGTTAAGAAGAGGAACTGGTACGGATTTGAAGGTATCATTTTGCAGAATCTCATATCTCTGTAGAAAAGAGTTGTTCGGTTGCTAACGAAATTGTTTGATATTACAAAGTCCTTTGCGAATTTCACTCCACGAAATACCCTTATTTCCCGTGCCGATAGAAAACAGATTCACCCTTTGGTCGGGAGGGATCGCAATAAGCCTCTTCGGTCGGTTTCACTTGGACAAGACGCTTCAGACCTGCTTCGGGAGCTAGAAGAAGGCAAGCGGCCCAGAAAAAGACGTAGGACGGACGATTCACATGCTCTTGCTGAGGTCATTGTGGTGAATGATGACGACTCGATTATACGCTCGGAATCTCCTTCATCTCCCAGACCTAATTCCTATGGCCCACGACACCTAAGCCAGAATACCCCGATATCTAACAACCGTGGTCCTACTAATCAAAGGGAATCTACGACCCATGAATTTTGGAACGTTGAGAGGAGGATGCAAGATTTTAAGAGCAAAAGACCGCAAACTCCGAATGTAACTGAGGATGAGCTCTTTACGATGGAAGCCAAAGCACAGCGACTTGGGAGGAAGATCGGCACGGCCATTGCCCGACCAGGTGGCCCAGGTTTGTCTGGCGCTTCCGAAAAAGCGAGTGCTGTTGTTGGTGTACCACCGATTAACAATTTGGGTGGCGCGTGTGCAACGGAATCAGAGACTCATAGCTTTACCGACAAGCTTGCTGATTCATTTGCCCGGACGGGCAGTCAGCGTCGTGGTTCTTATACACGTGAGAGCCCAGACGAGCTTCAGGGGGATAAGACCGTTCCTGAGGCTTGGAGAGGCGGTGCTGCAAAGGATCGTCTGGACACAATGGAAGGTGATATTAGCCCGACAAACTTCTCCGTCGTAATGAAGAAGGACCGAAAACGTACGGATAAAAGACATAGAGACTCACCTACTCATAAGCATTCGTTTTCGGTTACTATGTTTCGCGACACGGTGCGGACTGTTGAGGAATGGTGCACGCTTATTGCTAAAGACGGTACCTTTTTTGTGGCAAGCCATAACGGTCCTTGGATGTCCAAGGAATTTCTTATTGAAAAAATCAACAGAATTTGGCACGGCGGGCCCAGAGTTGCTGTGAAGTTTCCTATGGTTTCAGGCTCGATAGACGAGCTAAAAATACAATTTTCGTCTGAGAAAGAAGCGATTAGATACTGTAAATTGATGTGGGAACTTAACAATGACGTCAAATTAAGGGATAAAGCGAGGTAAGTTAACACACCAATATTTTGAAGGGCAACAATTCAAAATCTGATGATGGATATAGTGATTGGATGGAAAGTATGTTCAAACGCGCTGTTGAGGAGAGGAGACAAGGAATCCGCAATCTGGGTGGCTCGAAACGCGAAAGCCCTCAGGATGCCCAGATTGGCATCGTCCGTCCCTCAACGCAACCTAAACGGCAGAAGCTCAGTGAGAGCCTTCGTGACAGTGACGGGGCAACAAGAATCTCCCCGCCGGAAGATACACTGCAGTTGCGCGGATCTCCCAAGGGTGGAAAACATATTTCGCCGCCTCTCAGCCCCAGTCATCTAAATTCTGATCCGCCTATACCTATTCCTATTAAAACGTACAATACTAACGTGGGCTCGCGTGTCACACGCTCGCGGAAGCGAATGGAACCCACAACTATTAATAGGTGGGTAAATTTTTCACTACATTTTTGAAGGCCGTCGCTAACCAATTTTTTGAACACAGTGACCATGAGCTTTCGACTTCGCCTCTCCGAGATGGTTCTAAATGGGTAAAGTAAGTGTACGGGATTATCAGTTTGTTAAGATATTGCTAATACTTCATCAGGTCGCTTGTATACCCACCTCAAGGCAAAAGGAAAGCTGAAGTGGAATTCCACGATTTGGAACGCTTGAGGGACGGGGAATATTTAAACGACAATCTCATCGGCTTTTATCTACGTTTTCTTGAGTATCACATGGAAACGAAGAGACCAGATTTGGCGAAACGGGTTTACTTTTTTAACTCATTCTTTTTCGCAAGCCTGACAAAGACGTCTAAGGGTCAGAAGATTAATTACCAGGCGGTAGAGAAGTGGACAAGGAATGTGGACCTTTTCAGTTATGATTATATTATCGTCCCAATCAACGAAAAGGCGCATTGGTATATGGCCATTATATGCAACATCCCTGCGCTGTGTGATCCAAAATCCATTGTCGAACATCACGAACCCGAAAACGACATGGCCGATGATTCTCCGCATAGACAAGGGAGACCTGATTTGGGAAATCGAGGTCCAGGCCAAAATGATACAGCCGTCTTACAGCGTGGCGAGGATAACGACACTGTTGCGCAGACTTTAGGGAATCGCAAAGACCAACTTCAAGATGATTTTGATTCCATGTCATTATCGGATAATAGACCGGAAATAGATACCCCACAAAATGACACAAGTCCTGAATCTCAAGACAAGAGTGAATGGCCGGACGAAGGCGAAAACGGACCACTTGTTTCTATTGTCCAAACAGAGGAAGAGCTAAACACTTCACCGCAGTCGAATCAGCTTAAATCGTTGCGTTCTGGGAAATTGAGGGATTTTTCAGGAACCATGTCGAAGAAATCTCACCGGAAGTTCCAATATGAGCCAAAGGAACCCGTTATCATCACTTTCGATTCATTAGGCTGTTCCCGATCCCCCACCGTAAGAATCCTTCGGCTTTATCTCGAGGAGGAAGGGAGAGCTAAGCGATCACTTACCATTGACACACAAAGAATCTGGGGCATGGCTGCTCAACATATCCCACATCAATCTAATTTTTCTGATTGTGGTCTGTATCTCTTAACTTATCTAGAAAAATTTATGTGGGACCCGGACATGTTTATTAGGAAGCTGGTGAGAAAGGAGATGAACGAATATGACGATTGGCCACCAATGAAATCACGGGTTCTTCGACGTCGCCTCCGGAACTTTCTTCTCAAATTGCACGAGGAAGAGGGAAGACAGAACCGGAATGAAGCTGACGAAGGGCCGAGGCTGATCGATACTGAACCGCTAAAAATATTGTTGGTGGATGATCCGCCTGCAAAGGTACCACAAGGCGAGAGTGCTCCTTTGAATGACTCAGCTGGACTTGAACAGAACCCAGAAATCAAGCCTGCTTCCCCTGCCCAAGCAAACAGGTTAGTGGTACGTGGTGGCCAGCAAGAGCCCCGACAGGAACAATCCACACGCGAATTGGTGAAGCTCAACCAAAATGAGCAAATACAGGTCTCCAAGGCCCCAGTCACCCTAAAAGATGAAGCCGTTCAGCAATCCGAACCAGAAACACTGCTGTCGGGAATTTTGCTGTATGGAGGCGAAGACTCTACAAACAATGAAAATATCACTGAAATCCCGAGGACTCCTTCTCCAGACCATATAAGCCCAGATTCCCGTTCTCAGAACGTACGGGAGCATGACCAGGAGATACTTGACGGGATCGAGTGATCCGGCCTTCTTTCATAGATTGTGGATGGAGTTGAATTGCATGGGCTTTCTTTTCCCCTATTTTCTATTATGTTTTCTTTGCCTTGTTCCTTTATCCTCGGCAGATTCTGCCTGATACCTAGCAGAGGTTTTTTTTTTTTTTTTTTTTTTTTTTCATTCAATTTAATTGCTTATCTTCGTTGAGAAATAATACGTATATGGCATGGTACCCTGATCTGCAGTGGTTTTAAGAGAATAGCAACGTCGTATATACTCTAAGCGGGCGCCATGAATGATAGTGCGTTTTGATTTTCGTTTTATTCACCATAAAATAACTACTCGTTCATAAATATTTACTCCGTACTTGGGGTGAATTTTGCCCACTAACGAAACATGCCAAGACTAGCACCCGCGGCAGACGTAACGCTTAAATAAGCGCGCAAGCTCCGGTAGTAGTTATTGACATCTGGCCGAACACCTCAAACAGACAACAAACAATACTTATAATAGTTCTATCACACATTGTCGGACTCCGCACAAACGGCGGTTGGTTCCGCTCTTCAATTCTGCCGTGATGCACTCCGCACTCAATCGGCTCCAGGGCGTATTTGGATTCTGCTCCACCCTCGCATTCCTGCTAGGTGCACTCACATCGTTGACGGTGCTGTTGAGTCCTGCAGAACCGGTTACGAACGTTAGCCTTTCGAACATACAAGTGTATGACATGTTTTGACCCGCTTCCCTTAGTTACTGCACCAGGGATGAGTTACATCGTCGGGAAATGGGTAGTTGTTTGGGCAGTGAACAGTGGGAACTAATTCTGGACATCTATAGGAGCAAAGGACGACCGCATTACTATGCAAGAAAGCGCGAGGAGTATGCGCAGATTAAATTCGATCTCGATGCCGGTGAGTATTTTACGACACGCTCTCATGCCCGCACTCTTCGCGAAGTTAACTAAAGCAACTAACTACTCTTATCCCTAGACCTAACCTCCCTCTTCAACTGGAACACCAAGCAAGTCTTCGTCTACGTCCTCGCCTCCTATCCCACAGCTCCCTCCTCGCCATCAAACCTAACCACGGAATCCATAATTTGGGACATGATAATCCCCGCCACTGAATCCCCGCTCTCTATCCCCGCTTTAACCCGCCGTTTCTTCCCTTCCAAAAAGTCCAAATCCTCCAGGTTCTCCTCCAAAACAAACAAAAATTCCTCCTCGGACTCTAAAAAGCACAAGAATCCAGGCCTCCTCCGCCTCCGTAACCAGAAATCGAAATACCAGATTACAGATATCTCCGGCAAAATTGCCTTGCGTGAGAATGCGCAGCTAGTTGTCGCTTGGAATGTGCAGCCGTGGATAGGTGCGCTGATGTGGAGTCCGCACAGCAAGGTTGCGGAGAATATTGGCGGCGCGCTTGGTGGGCTTCTTGATGCGGTTATTATTAGTGGTGGAAAAGGTGGCAGGAGTAAACCATTTAATTTCCCGGCGTTGAAAGTTGCGGGCGGGAAGGAGGGCTAGAACGGCGGGTAGAAGTCGGGCTGCGCTCTGTGTGGATTGGAGAGGTGAGAGATTTTTGGAAAGGCAGCTCGTCGAATGAAGGTTTTGGTTTGGCTTCTACGTCTAGTACTTGTTGATATATGAGTCTTTGCTACAATTATCATATTTTATGCTTTGTAGTTTTTAAGGGTCGACTTACACTGCCAATTTATCCAATTCGCTATTGTGTCATTTCGGATGCCTTTGAATGGTTAATCATTAGGTCAGCATGTGAAGCCACCAGGTTGAGGGTATTATTGTTGCAAGGAACCCCTTGCGAATGGTAAGATCTATTCATAGATCTTATTATCGACAGTGATAAAACCTCCTTTCATAACAACCAATGCTAAGAATGAAGGGCAAGGAGGGAGTCCATAGGGCCATGGGAGATTGATAATATTTTGTCCGAGGGCAAAAAAAAGTTGCTCTATGTAAGCCTTCCCGATAAGCCCATTGGAGTCAACGAGAGGCAATAAGGGCTCCCGTCGACATACCCAATCCAACTAGCTGATAGTATACATCGTATCCGCTTAAGCTCGAAAAAAAAAAAGCAGAATAGAAGTGATTTCAAACGCCCATCACTAATTTCCCAACTCACAATAAGAATACCAACAACTCCCTCAAAAGCCCCACCTGTACTGGCATGAACACCATCGTTACCTCATACTTTTGACTTCTCAGATCCTTTTCAACAGTCACGTCGTTCTTCCAGACATTGGCTCTGTCCGTCAAACAACACCACAGTAACTTCTGCGTCCCCCCCCCTATGCCCGCGGTATACTTCAATTAACGGGTCCATCTCTCTCATCGCCTTACGTTGGGGACTGGGGGGTAGATACGAG
>NW_001813982.1:1793138-1811839 GCF_000149585.1 Histoplasma mississippiense | reverse complement strand
GAAAGCATTAGTCTCTAAGCAGACGATTTTCCGGCAATTGTAAAGAAAACGGAGAGCATTGTTAAGGTAGAAGATGATTTAAACACACCCAAGAAGTGTGAGACAGATGTTGATGAGAAGGTCTGGAGAGCAACCGCTAATAAAGAAGACTCCCAGAGGGGGAACTACAGGAATGATTTTTTGAGTTAGTTTTATCCTATCACTGGACGTCAAGTAACAAGGAATAAATGAGTATAGGGGCGGAAAAAAACATTGGTCCTGCAGGGGCCCTGCCCTCTTTCCACCTTTCTCCAATTGTCATCTCTGGAGTAGTTGATTCCCAGTTCAAATGGCTATCATTGTGGGGGAAATACAACACCTAACAGTTCACTTACTGAATATCGTAACAATGATCAGAAAAAGAGCAGAGAGTGCATCTGCTGCCATGGGTGCTTTCTCTTTCCACCTTGAGCTTGGGATTTCTTGTTGTATTAGTTGGGCGATTTTTCAGAACACCACTGTGCATTGAGGGGAGTTGAGTGAAGGGTAAATATGAAAAGGCAATGTCCTCAATCCCCCCGAATGAAAATCGGTGCGATGTATTCTGGCGAGTTCAATGGCGGGTAATGGTCGAGGAAATAGTTAAGAAGAATACCGGAGTATATAGAGATTGGCATCCAATTCAGGGGCGTCATATAGTTTTCGATGGATGCGGGCACAGGGAGGGAGGTGGAGAGATGAATATGTGAGGGCCCGGATTACACTACCAGTACATATATACCACACCAGGAATTCAATTGAAAAGGAGCGAAACCTTGATGAATATAAGAATGTCCTGAAGGGGGGGGGGGGTTGCTGCAGAACGTATCCAGATGTCCTGTATATCGAAACAAAGAGGAGCAGACGTCAATCGCGGGGAGAAAGAATGCGATACAAAACATGGAGGAGGAGCAAAGGGTGTTTCCTAAAAGGGCAATTGATCCCCAGAGTTGAAATAAAGTATCCCATGACGTCACCGTAGATAGTTGGCAGGAACCTTACCGCCACGTGAAATATATACAGCACAATGGATACAAGCCACCAAGCGCAGTCTAGAAATATGAATATAGTTATGCTGGTTGTGGGATTTCTAGAACCGGAAAAGGAGTCAGTCGTAGGCGAGCCCACCACTCAACATAGAGAGTATGTTTATGGCGGAAGGAAGATAGGATCCCTATCTATCCAGTATGAATATATGTGGTATGAAAGTAACGCTCAAAGCCCAAAACACACTTATTTGTGCCCGGAAAACAACCTCGTATCGCGAAGTAATGTTGGGAGAACTAAATGACAATGCTCCCTTAAAATCCATATCATATACCATGGCGTGTTAAGGTAAGAATAGCAGATTGGAGAATAGTGCTGTGCAACATCAAAGACACGCCCTCAAATGGCACCAAAGAATCACAGTGTATGCAGTTGCAGGCTTAGACTTGACTCCCATTAGGTAATATTAGCACCCTCCAAGGTAGATGATAGACTTGAGCGAGCTAACACTGGTGCGTATCGGCGTACAGCTTCTTCTGTAGGAATGTCTGGCCCCAAGGCCCAGTCGAGGGAAGAATCTCTGATTGTGGCAGGACATTGTCGATGTGTGCCTGCCTCCCCACTCCTGTCGCCCTTTTCAGGTGCTGCATCTCCTCTTGCTGTAGGCTTTGGTTTTATTGAGCCTGTGTCATCTCGCGTATCGTCATCGGGTGATCGCTTCCTTTCTTGGTCGTCAGCTTGAGGTCTTGGTGTCGGTATAGAACCAGGAACCATGCTTGGCGAACCTTCCTCCTCGGTGAGGAAGTACAAGTCGCGCAGCTGCTGTAATTCCAGGCGCGTTTGACGGCTTAGAACGTTTAGACGTGCACTTCCAAGGACCAGAAAAGCCGTACGGAAAGTGGCCAAGGGAGCTCCATGCCACTGTCTCGGTCGGGAGAAATACGGCAAAACATCAAATGGGAGTCGATTACAATGGAAATAATGCTTCAGAAAAATTGGGAGGTACAGCCCTCCTACAGAGTCAGCCGAAATTATTCCTTGTTTCACTTGATGAGCCCTGTACATGTCCCTAGTTGGAATTTCTCGTTTCGAGATGACCCCTTGCTCCATATCTGCTCTTCTGCGCTCCCTGTCCTTGAGCTCGAATTGGATGAAGTATTGAAGATCTGTAGGTATAAAGAGGAAGCCTGGGTCGGTAGCCAAGTCAAACTGATCATGGCATAGAGGGCATAGAGGGACCGCATTTCCAGCTGAGGTTAAGGGGAATGTTATTAGACCGAATTCATTCCATAATTGTGCCTTGCGCATAGGAGAATGTTAGCCTCATTCCGATAACTTAAAGAGCAGAAGTAGCATTTCCCACCTGCGAGTCCTCTCCCACACGCCCAGCAATTTTCTCCAGCTAGTCGTTTGACTTCTAACTTGGTGGCGGCAGAAAATGCATCGGATTTGAGGAAATATTCGGATCGTCGAGGTGAAGACGTGTCACTACTCATGAAAGATTGCATACTCGGAGCTTTGGTGATGCTTGACGGCTGCACGAGAGACGACTCGACGCTCTCTAAGGAGTTCAGAGAGGTATAGTCTGAGATACCCACACCTGGTGGCCTAGATTTCTCGTGGCTAAGTGGTTCGGGCGGTTGTAGTAGTAACTGGCTATCTTGTCGCTGATCTGCCATGGATGCTGTCTTGATAGTTATCTTTTATTTCCATGGGGCAGTACGTAAAATGGGTCCTTCTATGCGGGTTAGACATTTCTCGTGTGGCGTCATAGATCCAGAGAAAAAAGCTGAAGTAGATACTAGACAGCACATACTATTGAGAACAGGCCAGCAACTTGCCAGATAATAATTTACTTACAGTTGTATATATAGAGAGAGACTATACAGAGTATATGATGATTTTGAGTTACAGAGTTAAAAATATATAAAAAATAGTTGAAAAGGTGAGAAATCCAAAGATACCTCTACATTCATGAGTAGTTGATGAATGTAGATATTTCAGATTAAAATCCAGTTGGTTGAGCTGTTAGAAATTTTATGGCCAACTCATTGATAAATTACATTAGCTAGAGAATTAAAAATTATTAGTCTATTTATATGAGTTCAGTTATAGCTACACTATGATATTAATTGTTTAATTAGACCTTCTGCTCTTCATCTGCGACTGATTTTTTTCTTCCACGCTATTGCTTACTTCGGTCAGTTGAGAGATTGGACAATCCGCTTATCAGCTAGCACTTGAAGAAATCATTCGGGGAAACTCCTACCTCATCAGAATAAATAAAATGCAGACAAATATGGAGGTATTGAACCACACGAACTAGAGTGGTTCAGTACTATTGCAGCATACCTGATGAACTCCTGAGTAAAGAACTCATGTTCTCAGACCGTTCATTTGTTGAATGTGTAAACTTCCACCCCAACTCATATATTGACTATTGAAGCCTGCTATTGTCATATTGGGATGGCTCGAACTGGTTTGTTGTGTGATCGAGACTTCCCCAAAAACAACCAGGTTGTTGAGTAAAGATTAGCAGTAGGAAAGACGCATCCGCATGAAAGGAAAAGCATTATTGTGAGGGCTAATTCTGGCAATAAAATAGCTCCTAGCTCTCAATTGTGCAATGCAATGCTAAATTAAAAATGTATTGCAAAGTATTCAATGCGCAAAAAAAAGGAGAGCCCAAGGCAGAAAGGTGAAAACAGAGAAGTTAGATCAAGAGAATTGGCTTGCATTTCACACTGCATCTATCGAAGCTCTTGTGGTCACCTGCTCATTTTTATTCCCAAGTTTTGATATCTGTAGGAACGCATCGACGCCATACCCTTCCAGGCTATGCAGCTCCAAACTGCCAGCCCAATATTCTGCATAAACCCTACTCATAGGCAGACCCATCCCAAGCCGCAAATTTGGAGGGCGCGAACTAAGAGATGCCAGTGAACTGTCTCTGTGCGGATGTCCATTTGCAGTGTAGTAGCAGGTATGGGATTCGCCCTGCTCATCCGATTTCGTGCCAGAAACTTTCACTTCTTGCATTGTCGCCGCCATGGTAGGTACTTGCTGCAGGTTGTGAAGGCGGGCTTGAGTATGGGGTCCCTTGCAGAATGACCATAGGTACGGGAAAGCTTCTCTAGATATGCCTCCCCCTTGATCAGAAACCCGAATGATGACATGTTGTGGAGCCTCACAGATCAAAACCTCAATTGGAGGAGGCATTTCGGACTTGCCGCCGAATCTCTCGATAACTGCTTGGAAGCAATTCCGTAGTAATTCCCCGATAATATACTCCAAGTGACTTAGGATATAAGGAAATGTTGCTCCCATGTGACCCTGAACAACCACATCAGGAACCCGACAGTCAGGTCCAAGTGCCTGCTTCAATAGCGTTGTCGCGCGTTTGCCGCAATTTTCAACGACCTCCTTCGCATTGCATCTCAGGAATACCTCTCCCACGAAATCCGAGTTCAGGTCTGTCCGATCCTTTGAATCCGGAAAATGCCAAGGGGAATTGAATGTATCTGTGAGTGCTAGATGTTGTTCTGCGATAACTCGACGAGAAATCCGCTATAGAGAAATATTATCAGCCTGCCGATTTTCTCATCATCACAAAAAGAAAGGCACAACCGAGATGATTTCCCTCCCTAACGTACCGCACGCAACAAAGTATTCATGAATCGGTCCATTTCTTCCGGGTTCAACAGGTTCTGGCACTCCAATACACCCATTGCAAGATTTGGTATTACCGTTAAATGTTCCCTAAGTGTGGATCGTAGAATATCGCAGTATTTGTCATTGTCTTCCAAGGTTCTGATTTCAGGAACACCGCGGAACTTCTCGAAGGCCTTGTAGTAAAGTTCATAAACGAGGGATAGGTGCGGATTGGTGACAACAACGTAAGGAAGCTTCTGCATGTCTCGAAGACGGTGAGCGATTCTAGCAAAATGACCAGGTCAGAACTGAGTTAGATCCTTTTCGGTATTGGTGGCCTCAACCTGCTTTCGAGCGGATATATGACCGAATGGGCACTGACCTGGTGGGAAGCTCTGTTCGCACATAGTTTGCAGAGCTAATCAATCGAGACTCGGTTATTGTGCGACCAAAAAAAGTCAACTGGCGTAAACTGATCGGTCTCACTTCACGTTCAACCCATCTAGAGGGCATTTAGTTAGTTTGCTAACAATAAATCCTCTCCAATCATGTATAAATACTGGGCAAAAGCGGATGCGGACCAGAAGAACAAGGAATTTACTCACTCATCCAGGACAGAGCCTGGTCGCCATGGAGGAGGCCTTTGCTTGTCAAATGAGATAAACCTCGTCTGCACAAAAAAGGTTTTCAGCCGGATGGCTTTCCGCCATTGAACTGATTGCCGTTGAAGCATCCTGGAATGCCATTCACGTCTCTCGCACAGGGAATGGTTTCCAAGAGACGCTCGACATGGGCCTGCTCAAGGAGGTGTATACCACCGTAACTCATTGTCCGCAGTGATTAGAACATCCTAAACTGTTGCTGTAATGCTGGCCAAAAACGATGCGAGAGATATTGAGTAGATGAAAAGGTTGTGGGGTGCGGGCGCGGATGCGGGCGGTTTAATAACCCGAGAGTTGCATGTGTCATTCGTTGGGCGGTGAGAACGGTGTCGAAACTTTAAACAGCTCTCTCCCTGTCAAGCTCCCGCTGAGATTCGAGAACCTCAAGAGGCCCCAAGGCCAACACGATTGGCACAGGTTTCTGGTGCCAGCAGCTTCATCATTGGCCAGACAAGTTACTTATCACCGTGAGCGATAGTTACAAGGCGCTATTTGAACAAGGGATGCCGGATCCTGGGGAACTTCTTTTGTACGCCTTGCGATCCTTTGCCCAATGGGCTTCTTGGGTTTTACGGCAGAGTACTCCGGACAACAACAAATCAAGCGGATTTTTAAACAACCTACCTGGTGACTGCACCACCCGAGAGCCAACTGAGATTGGAAATACTGTGTTTGCTATTGCAACTTTGAACAGATGGCCTTTGTGTATCCTGCAAGGGACGTGAAGAAAAGCAACCACCACGGTCTGGAATTCATGTCTCCAAACAGGATGCCATTTTCCATGAGTGGAACAGCAACTGATACTGTGGGTTCCGATTTACAGTGTCCTAGCCTCTTGGATTTTGGGTGGTTGGGCGCAGCAAGAATGTGGGCACCAAACATCATGAGCAGTGGCTGGATTGCAAAGGCTTTCCCTCTCCTTGAACAAGCAAGCAACTTGATCTGTTATGATCCGCGAATATATTGCATGGTGGTTGGTTACTTTTACTTCCGACCGCAAGACTTCACCTGAGGGAGCCTAGATTTGGGTTCTGAACATTGGGACTCCTTAACTGATACTACCAGACCCTCCCCGACGTTTATCAAAAGGCATTTATCTCCGTTGCCCAGTAAAATCCGCGCTCGTCTGCAAGAATGCCTCAAGTATGCCTGGCCATGGCTGGGGACAACTCCCGGGGTTTTGATGGTACCAATAATGACCCAGCAGCCTCAGTAACCCGGGAAATCTGGACCAGATGGTAGACCAGATGATAAATAGGAGTACCAAGCTTATTCCGATAACTTCAATTCGGTATCTTTGTTCATGAGCTAATAATTCAAATTAGCGCAAGGACGTGCGAAGCACCCGACAATTGTTTATAAACCATAAACTCTATCAAACAGTAGGTACGTAAAAAAGGAAATGCTAAACCAATGTCATCAAGCAAAAACGCAAAGATAATCATCATTTCTCGTCACTTTTGGGTGAGAGTGATTCCTCCCTCACAACACCCATTTTTACAGGTTGAAATCCAGCCTCGTTCATCTCTGCATTTAGCAGGTCGTCCAACACCTTCTGCGCATCCCAGTTTGGGTCATGTATATTTTCCGCGGCTAGATCGATCCACGCCCTCCATGCCTCGGAGTTGGGAGCTGCATGGCTCACCCGCACCCAGTCGGTGGACTGTGAAACATGAATGGCCTTCCATAGTGCTTGCGTGTATGTATTACCTTCCATGCTTCTGATCTCTTCCAAATCATAACGTATAAGATTCCAATGCCAGCCTTTGGGGAACAGTGCGGCGATCTGATAGCAACCGTTCAGGAAAACGTATGAACCGCCGAGTACCGCTTGCATAGTCCAAGTAGAGTTTCCCATCAGGATGACAGCGCTCATAAGCAGGAATGTGCCTACCCCAACTAGGGCGCGGAATATCTGGTCGCCGACGACGTAGCTACATTCTTCTGTACCTGTGTAGAGCTCGCGAGCGACCTCTTCCGTACACCGTATGATGATGAATGCTCCCTGTCTCGTCCGGACAACCAGGTCACCGTCCGGCACAACCGTTTTGCGTTTCCGCACCGTCAAATTTGCGTGCCACATGGAGGATAATCCAATGATACTAGATGTTAACGACACCACCACGATCGCAACAACTGCGACGCCATCCTCGAGGATAACAGCCCATACACACAGGCCAATAGATAGCAAGAATGATGCAACTGATAGGATGGATAGGGGCGAAAAACGCCTGGCATGAATCACACCCTTGGGCGTTCTAAGAACACGATTTCTAAGATTTTTCTCGTCGCGGAGAGTTTCCTCGTAGCCTTCTCGATGTTTGATCCGGATCTCTCTAATGTTGAAGCTAGGAAGATCGATGCTGTAGAGGAGATTTGCAAAATGGTTAAGCTCCACGAGGAGAGTGCCGGAGTGGATGCTCACAATATGTGCAGGAATGGAGGGGAGGCGGGTTGGCCTTTCGTGTCTTAAAAGTGCCTGGGGAGCAGGCAGGATACGAGGTAACAGACAAAGAATTGAAGCCGTTAGCGGTTGGGAATGTGCCGACATGGCGCTTTCGCCAATGACGGCGAGCAAGCTAACAATATCCAGACTCCAGTCATTGCGTTTCCCGGGGAATTTGAGCATCTTGCATTTGCTGAATTCATTCGGCCAACTCTGTACTTTGAGGAGAGTTTGGGCAGAGAGTAGCTACTTTTCGGAGCCTCTAGCACGTCTTGGACTTAGATTGATCTCACCCGTCATATTGTCCTCAGACGGCCTGGCTGGGTTGTAGCCCTCGTAACCCATGTGTAACCCCTGGCGGTGGCTGGTTTAGTGCTCCAACGGGTTGTGAACAAAGGCCAATCGTTGAAAATAAAGGGATGCCAGGGTACGCTAGAAATCTTCACAGCCACACGTTTATGGAGCCCCAGTTTTGGATTTGACTCAAGTTCTGGTTTTTATATGATGCGGGTCAGCCCGTTCTCGAAATGGAGAAGAATCTTCGGATCTCGACTGGAATCAGCCACTTCTTGAAATCCGCCGTGGATTGTTGACAAGTCGGCCGCTGGTGACGGGAATCTGCCATCACGCAAGACAAAGGAAGAATCCCCAAAAAACGCCAGCCGGGAGTTGGACCAAACCGAATAAAAATTATTGTCGGTAAATGGATAGAAAAGCACCGCCTCACTGGGCATTCGATGCTCACCTTTGTTTTCTATATATTTCCCTGATGCGCACAGCTCGCAAAGTTGTGTTGGATGGACAACGAACATCGAAGGGAAAAGCGACGGCGTAGGATTGGAAATCTACAACACATCGAAGATCTCACCCCCAGGGAAATAAATAAAAAAAATGGTCAAGTTCCGATGGGCACAGGCATCATTCCCCAATCGGAAGAAATCCCAGAGCGACAAACAATCCGCTACGGGAAGTTCAACATCCATCGCCCAGTCACTAATAGCCCGGTATAACGAGGCCCGCAACAAGCTGTGGAAGCAAGAGCTCGAACTGGCCTTCGATGCCGGCGCAGTTGACAAAGCACCGAAGATCGAAAATGATGCTGCCTCAGTTGTGCAGGCTATCCGCGACGAGGAACGGAGTAGATACCTCAAAGCCGGCGCCTCAGACCATTTCCTCGCAAATGTGGACCTGATCAACCGCGGTAGTGACTTGATGCGAGTGGCCAGAAAGTTGCCCAAGGGAGCGCATCTGCACTGCCATTTCAACACCGTTCTCCACCCTTCGTTCCTTGTCGCTCAGGCGCGCCATGTCAAATGCATGTTCATTCGGAGCACTCGGTCTCTGAATGTGAATGACAATTTGAATGATGCTGCAATAACATTTTCTGTGCTGCAAGATTCGACCGAGGGAGCAGACATTTTCGACCCAAATTACGAACCTCTAGCTTGGATGAGATATTCCAAGTTTCTCGAGGATTTTCCTGGCGGCAAGGAACAGGCGGAGGAATGGTTGGTGAAGAAACTGCTTATTTCGCTGGAGGATGCGCACGCGATTGACCAAAACTTAGAGGGGTATGATAACAACTTTATTTTACCCCTTTATTCGATCAGTTAATATCGTCTTACTAATAAATACCTAGGGTTTGGGATCTATTTAACCGCCGCACACAGATGATGAAGGGATTGTTTAATTATGAATCTGCTTTCCGAAACTACATCGGCAAAGCTATTCACAGCTTCGTCGAAGACAACATTATGTACGCCGAAGTCCGACCAAACTTCTTCGACAAATATATCGTCAGCGATGACGGTGAGAGGCAATTAGATCACCGCTCCTGGATGCAGATCATCCGGGACGAAGTCAATGCCACAATCAAGCAACTCGATGCCGATGGAAACGGTGCTAGCCGCTTCAAAGGACTAAAAATAATCTACTGTGCTCCCCGCTCTATCCAAAGCGAAGAAATGACCTGGTGTCTCGACGATTGCATCTCCTTAAAACAAGAATTTCCAGAATTGATCTGCGGTTCGTGATATCCACCCGTCTAACCCTAATAAATAAAGGGCCTCTCGTTATTCATTTTGCAGTGAACCTAACTAAAACATCATCATCACTTTTGCAGGATTCGATATGGTCGGCTGCGAAGGCCGCGGCAACCAAATCCGCGACTACCTCCCCTTACTCCTGCAATTTAGAGCCACCTGCACCAACCTCGGTTTGGATATCCCGTTTATCTTCCACGCAGGAGAAACCCTAGAGAGTCAGGGTCCAACAGACAACAACCTTTATGATGCCATTCTTCTTGACTCCAAGCGCATCGGCCACGGTTTCGCGATCCCCCAGCACCCACTACTGATGCAAATGTGCCGAGAGCGCGGAATTGCGCTGGAGATCTGCCCTATCTCCAATGAGATCCTGCATCTGTGCCCATCCATGAAGAATCATGTGTTACCAATCCTTCTAGCAAATGCGGTACCCTGCACGATTAATAGTGATAATCCAGCGTATTTCAGGTAAGTTCTTGAGATGTTTATATTCCATTTGTTCATCTATTTTTCCCTGGTAGTTTCACCTCCAATGGTTGTGCGTGTGGATGGCGTGGTGGCTAACACAAATATTCCCTTCGTAATTGATAAGCTCTTCACTTTCTCACGATTTTTATCAAACCATCCTCCACATCGACTCCATCACGCTCCATGGTTGTCGCATTCTGGCCGAATGGAGCATTGAACATTCGTGCATGGATCCAAAGCAGCAGGCTGATGCGTTTAATACTTGGGAAGCCGATTGGACAGCGTTCTGCCAGTGGATTGTCCTGGAATTTGGGCCCAAGTATTTGAAGTCTCCGATTGCGGAGAAAGCAAATAACCGAAATTAACGACTTTTTTCCAGGTGATATGTTGGGCCCAGTAGTTGGTTGGGCAACTGGAAATATGAAAGGGATTGATTATTCTCGATACACATACCATGGTTTGCATACTAGCGGACTTGGAGTTTGAGCTTAGGAGTTTGACCCTCTCTTCGTTTTGGTTTGCTGTGTTGTGTTTTTGTTTTTATTACTTATTACTTATTATTTATTATTTGTCATTGTTAATTTCTAACCATACATCCTTTACGAAGCCGTTAGACTACGCTTCATTTGTTTCAATCGAATATAAGAATGTCAATGTCCAAAACTCTACCTAGTTTGCATGTTGGGTGAACAGAATATTGTGCATGGTAGGATAGATGGTCTTGGTGTAGCTCAACTTGAATAATGTGGTTTGCAGCCCCGCGGAAGCAGTCCAGTCGGCCTTCCTGCCTCCACATAAACTCTCGTATGATCCACGTCTGTCTGAAGTACGGCCGAGTGAATACATCGAATAATGGAGTTCCACAAGCGCTTTAGACGAATTTGATAGCTGGTTCCCGACACTCTGTCAATCCAGGCATGGTCTCAAATGATGTAGCTGTATATTTCTTCTCTTCTCGGATTAAAATTAGCACCTGTTGGCATTTCGATAGATGTCCCACATCACATACCTGATGTGAGCGCACTTGGCGACTGTCCTGATCAATGCATAGAGCATGTACCCATATTAATCTCTGAGGTTTGTATATCGCTGAAATTTCAAGTCCGCTCTCAAATTGGCAGAGAAATGAAATACCTGGGGCCCATTTTACCGGCATTAAGCCGGAATTCCTGGTCCAGTCTTAGCATGGAACTTTCGGAAGCAAGGGCGTTTTGCAAATATGATGTAGCTGTAGCTGTAGGTTGTCGTTGCATACCAGTCTTATCTAGTCGCTCAGCAACAATGTAGTATGGTTATAAAGTCGATGTATTGACGGAAACATCCACAACGCATATTGATTCCAGCTTGACATGGGAAAGGACGACACAACATGGAGTTCCGGCGGACTTCTGCAGCTCCCATCACGAGTTTCAGCGTGACTCAGAAGGAGATAGTGTAAAGAATCAGGTTAAGATATCCCGTGTCTCTTGTTGCAGAAGATGTGCCACTATCAATACTTGGGGGACGGATTTTGCAAACGCCGGAGCCCAAGAGGATTGATGGGCAAGGAAGGTTATGGTCAGCCAAGTTTGATTCTTCGTTGCTAACTACATAGTAGTTCCGATTCAGCTGCTTTTCTCCTGGTATCAATTGGGATATGCGGGAAATCTCCTTATGTAGACAAAGCACAAAATACCCCTTACAAAGTTCCTCCGTGAATCATCTACACAAAGGAAAACCTCGAGAATGGCTCTGGTGGTCATATGTGAAAGCAAACTTTCGTCATCTCGGCCCTAAATATTGATGGATTCTGACTGGGAATTCTTGAAAATAAATGGGGAGTAAGGCCTCAAACGGATCTCGTCTCAAGGTGGTGAGATCCATCTTTGCAATATTTATGTAGCATGTTTATCTTGCTTGCAATCTTCGATCCTGAACCCTCTTCCTTTTCACTATTCTTTTGTTCTGGATTTTACTCTCTTTTCAATACTGATTTTGGCCCTCTTCATCAATCTCCAAGACGGCCTACCAATTGTGGAATGACAGAAGGTCTGAGGCTTCTTCTGCCAGGCGGATGTCGTTATATGTGCAAATTCAGGTAAATGCTGTGAAGACTTGCAGGATATCATGCTGTTTCACGTCTTTGTCAGATCTGGGAAACCTCGCTACGATGGATGAGGATAGATGACGCAGGTTAAATCCATGCTTTGCTAAATGGATGCCATGGCCCGATCATTTGGTTTTCAGTGCAAAGCAGTCACTCTAACTCCTCCATCAAGGTTTCTATTGGTGATATGTGTGTTGCAAGCGTTGAATCAAAGCAACTTAAATGAATTAGACCTCATCGTGGCTGTAACTAATCTCAGTTGGCTTTGACATAGTTATGGTAAATGTTGCACCGAAGTTGGATACACCCAGACAAAGTATGTGGTGAAAAACTGACCGAACCAAGATATATTCTGTTTTCGAATAAGAGATAACTATGTGCTAAGTTAAATAGAAGCTTGACGCTTGACACTTGAGCTAAACAAGGCGACGGTTAATGGACAGTAACTATTTAGAGGACAAATATCCTTCGCGGATGCTCACCGGTCCACCGTTGTAGCACTCAATTAACCAGCACATACACAGTTAATATTGGCGGTAGAGCCGCTTCGCTGGTATGTATATCTTGAAAAATATCGAGAACATCGAGAATATATCTTATCATGCCCCTGGATATCAGTGATTGAATGTTTTTGGCAGAACCGTAGTGGGTCCACCCGCAACGACCTTGTTTCCAGGTAGAAAAATAGCACAAAGCTGATGAAGTCGAATAAATAAGCTATGCAGAGAAATACTGGTAGTTACCGTTCACAGGTATGAAGAGGATAACTAGATCACAATAGACTTCTCAGGACCGAAAGTCCCGCCACTCAGCCCTGTGACGCGCTCAAACGATGAGTTAAATAAAAGAGTGAGCTAGAGAACAAAAAAAGTCATTACGCCAACTACACCAAACTAACTCTCCATACTCGAACTCGTTGCACCATCGATATTTGCTGACAACACAAGTGCCTACCCGTCTGTTTCTTTGATTCTGTGTCTTGAATTTTGGGGACTACGAGGAAGAGAGCTGCTTCCCGCCATTGCCCCAGCCATATACTGCTAGCAAATGGACAATGTGAGTGTAGTCAAACGAATCCTTCGCTGAAAACTACACACATGTGGTGCCCCAACTTTCCCCTTCACCGGCCAACCGTAGCCACTATGGCTGACCGCGATGGGAATGCAGCTGACATGCCCTCTTTAATGGGTAATCTGCAGCTTACGGATAATGATATGGTTGTCGATGACTACGACCAGTACGGCAATGACCGTTCTGATGTCGTCGTCGTCTCTCCACCTGGCTCCTCCAGTGAGCCCGAACCGGAGCCTCTGGCTACCGACTGTATGTCCTTGACCCCATTCCACCGCCTCTTTCTTTACTTGTCTGTTTCTGCCCTGGCAATACGAGTTATCGGTATCCCCGTTTCTGTATTATGGTTCCTTATCGATTGCGATGCCCCGCCTGACATTGCTCTCACCTCTGGTCCACCGCCGCCCATTATCCACCGTCCCCCGCCGGCCGCCGGCTACGCCCTATCCACCATAATAGAATATATGATGTGGTGTGGTGTTCTTTGGGTTGGTCTACGTTCTAACAATTCATTCTGTTTGCAGTTGAGGCGATGATGGCAAAAGTGCTTCCCGAGAATCCGGATTTGGAAACAGAAGCGCAGACGTATCATACATGGAACATCGAGAACTGGACAAAATTGCGGCGGAAGGAGCACGGTCCGGTTTTTGAATGTGGAGGAGCTCCATGGTGGGTTTTCCTGATACTTCCAGGTCCCAGCCCGTTATGCGATCGTTCGCAAAGTGAAAGCTTGCCTTCTAATCCCGAAAATTTATAGGCGCGTCCTGTTTTTCCCATTCGGGAACGGTGTCGAACATGCGTCTTTCTACCTCGAACACGGCTTCGAGAAGTCACCCCCGGATGGTTGGTATGCTTGTGTACAATTTGCTTTGGTTCTCTGGAATAAAAATGACCCTTCGCTATATATCACCCATGGTATGCAGCCCTTTTTCTATCACCGAAATAGGATATATAGTACTTACTGGATCCTGGCTGACTTCCCGGCTCTATAGTCGCACACCACCGCTTTAATGCGGATGAGGCCGACTGGGGTTTTACACGGTTTTGCGAACTGCGGAAATTATTCCAGCAATCCATCAATGATAAAGGTACTCCTTTGGTAGAGAATGAAGCCGCCAACGTTACCGCATATGTCCGCGTTGTGAAGGATCCAACAGGAGTTTTATGGCATAGTTTCCAAAAGTCTGTATATCATGTCATACTACTTCGATCTTACTAAGCTAATAGACCGCCGTAGTTACGATTCGAAGAAAGAAACTGGAATGGTAGGGCTCAGAAACCAGGGTGCCACCTGCTATCTAAATTCATTACTACAGTCTCTATTTTTTACAAACTCGTTCCGAAAGGTGAGGCTGCTCCATCTCCTTCCGTGCTCACAGCAGCTGCTGAATACGAAGTGGTAGGCCGTATATCAAATACCCACAGAACACGACGCCAATAGGTCAAATTCCGCGTGGACCCTTCAGCGACTATTTTACCATCTGCAAACTAGCGATCTTCCAGTGTCGACAGCTGAACTCACCTCCTCCTTTGGCTGGGAATCGAGGCATACTTTTGAACAACAGGATGTCCAAGAACTTTCTAGGTTATTAATGGATAAACTCGAAGGACAGATGAAAGGCACTCCTGCCGAAAAAGCGCTTCCCTCTCTTTTCGTTGGAAAGACAAAGACATATATATCCTGCATTCACGTTGACTACGAGTCGTCCAGGATAGAAGACTTTTGGGATATCCAACTGAACGTTCGAGGGAATCGGACGCTGGATGACAGCTTCAAAGATTACATCCAGGTGGAAACCTTAGAGGGAGAGAACAAGTATGATGCTGGGGAACCATACAAACTACAGGATGCGAAAAAGGGCGTGATATTTGAGAGTTTCCCTCCCGTTCTTCACCTTCATCTCAAACGATTCGAATATGACATCAACCGAGATGCTATGATGAAAATCAACGACAGACTCGAGTTTCCAGAAGAGTTTGACGCGGCACCGTATCTTTCCGAGGATGCAGATAAATCAGAACCTTGGATCTATCAATTACACGGCGTTCTTGTGCATAGCGGTGACTTCAATGCTGGGCACTATTATGCATATCTGCGACCAACTAAGGACAGTTTATTTTATAGATTTGACGACGACAAGGTTATTCGCGCAACCATGAAGGAAACTCTCGAGGAAAATTTTGGTGGGGAATATCCCAACCTCGCAAACGGAACAGCTGGGGTTAGACAACCATACATGCGAGGCTTCTCCACGAAACGATCAATGAACGCATACATGCTGGTTTATATCAGGAAATCTCGCGTGGATGATGTACTTGTTAGTTTGAAGAAAGATGACATTCCTGCACATCTCGGTACGTCATTCCATTGTGTATTGCGTTTAATAAATACCTAGGCGCTGACTGCTAACCCATCTGAATCATAATAGAAAAGCGTCTCAATGAGGAACGTGCTGAGTTAGCGCGGAAGAAAAAGGAGCGGGAGGAACAACATCTTTATATGAACGTTGGATTGTTAACCGATGAGTCATTCAAGTCTCATCACGGATTTGATTTGACCAGCTTAGATTTGGAACCTGACGATCCCGCAGCTGCGAAAATACACCGCGTCCTTAGGGCTAAGAAAGTTGGCGAGTTTGCGGCCGAGATCGCGGAAGAAAAGGGATTGACACCAGATCAAGTGAGGCTATGGGTAATGGTGAATCGTCAAAATAAAACAACACGTCCTGATCAGCCCCTGAAAGATCTCGAAATGTCTGTTGAGGAGGCGTTCACTCGGTTTGGTACCAAGGGAAATCAGTTCCGGCTATTTGTCGAGGTAGGAGAAATAGGTACGGATGGGAAAGTAACCTGGCCAGAAACCTCAGGCAATAACGCGACGAGCCTCGTTTTCCTGAAACACTTTGATGTTCTCCAGCAAACGCTCACTGGAGTAGGTCATGCTTTCGTTCGAAAGCACTCTAAAGTATCAGAACTGGCCGGGCCAATACTGGAGATTATGAATTGGCCTGCAGGAACCCCATTCATATTATATGAGGTATGTATTTATTTTCCCCAGCACATTCTACGGCTCACCACTTACCACAGCAACTAGGAAATCAAACACTCCATGATTGAGCCAATGAAATCTAAACAGACGTTCCAACAGTCGGAAATACAAGATGGGGATATCATCTGCTTCCAACGCCAAGTCAACGATTCTGAGTATGAAAATACCTTAAATGTCCATTTCTCCTGTTTTTCTCGGTATTAACAACTAATCCTGCTTGTAGACTCCCTCCTACTGTCCTATACACAGATGCGAGGCAATACTACGATTACCTCCTCAACCGTATCTCAGTCAAATTTGCTCCCCTAAAGCCAAATGATAGCGAAACTTTCGATCTGACACTCAGCCGCAAGATGACATACGAGCAATGGACAACGAAAGTTGGGGAACATTTGAATGTCGATCCGACTCATATACGATTTGCACCTGTACTCCAGAATAGTGGAAAACCTAAGCCGTTCATCAAACGGAATGCGACCCAAAATCTCCAGCAGATTCTCACCAGCCAGTATTCCGCTTACGGGTATGCTGCGCATCGACCAGACGCCCTTTATTACGAAATTTTGGAAACCAGTTTAAGCGAATATGAAACGAAGAAGATAATAAAGGTCATTTGGCTTCCGGATGGCATTTCCAAAGAGGTTCGCTTACCCCACTCTAGTTGATAATGTTCTGGCCGTCTAACAGGATCTACTGCTACAGCAACCATTTGACGTTCTTGTCTCTAAGAGCGGCAATATTGGTGATCTACTATTAAGCTTCCGGAAGAGGGCTAACCTCGATGAAGAGACGTCCAAAAATCTGCGTTGTTATGAGGTCTATGGCGGAAAAGTTTACAAAGAGATCCCCGAAAACTATAGCATTCTCAGCCTCTCGGACTATGTTACTCTCTATATCGAGCGGATACCACAGGAGGAACTTGACATGCAAGAAGGTGAATTCAAAATTGATTGCTTCAATTTTGATAAGGAGCCCAATAAGCCACATGGAGTCCCTTTTAGATTTGTTGTGAAACCGGTTCGTATATATATTGTTTTTCAATGTCTAACTACCACTACTACTACTCCATAACCCCTAACCCCCTGTCTCACAGAGGGAATGTGCATTGCTAATTCATATTCTAAACTATAGGGCGAGATCTTCAAGGAGACCAAGGAACGGCTCTCGAAACGGACAGGAATTCGAGGCAAGCAGTTTGAGAAAATCAAATTTGCCATGGCTTTACGTCAAGGGTTCTGTACCCCAAGATACATTGAAGATGGTACGTACTTTCCTTTGGAAATTCGTTTCCTCATATTTCCCCAATAGGTTTTGAACTACCCAGGTCTAGGGTGTTCTCATTCTGTGGTCACTGACTTTGTTTTCACGGTTATTTTCCAGACGACGTTCTCGCCGATTTAGCGACCGAGCCACAAGATGTGCTCGGACTGGATCATGTAAATAAGAACAGAAGCTTCTGGAGAAGCGAAAGTTTCTTTATTCGATAGATGCATAATTGAATAGGCCAGGCGTTTTAATGTTCTTTCATTTCCTTTCATTTCCTTCTCTTTCTTACGGTCTATGGCGGTTTAACTTGATCATCAATGGTACTCGTTTTATTTTTAGTTTTATCTTTATCCCTATCTCTATACTTCTTTATCTTGTCTTTCCTTCCATATCTCGACATTGTTTTTC
Organism: Histoplasma mississippiense; assembly: GCF_000149585.1. Lineage (NCBI taxonomy): Eukaryota > Fungi > Ascomycota > Eurotiomycetes > Onygenales > Ajellomycetaceae > Histoplasma > Histoplasma mississippiense. Next base: position 1,793,682 of record NW_001813982.1, on the reverse strand, counting down.
CTTTTCTGCTTCGTTGCGATACGGACTACCAATTTTTGTTACTTTTCTTTTTTCTTCCTTTTCTCTTTTCTCTTTCAAACCAAAAACAGAGAAGCTGCTGGATTGCATTTTGCCAGCATCCTAATTTAAACAAGGGTTTACCTTCTTACCTCCCACACGGAGTTAAAAATACATGTACAGATATTTAGGAAGTTGGCAATGGAGGATAGGGGAGCAATGGGTTATATATCGATTTTCACCGCTTCTAGTTCGTTCTACTTGTTTTATCTTCCTTTTTCATCAAATTTCTTTCTGCTCATGCCTGGATAAGAAAAGCTATGTTTAAGGTACAGTGCCAGACCATAAATATTGGCAACCCCGACCACAGTCATGGTGTGGCAGAAACGTACTGGGGGTCGCCCATATATGGCCTCAACGGGCACTGTACGGAGTAGTTAGCTATCAAGGAAAGCATTTGCCACTAGGATCTTTCATCACAAAGCTTGGCGTTACCTAGTTGGTTAGCGATGCAACAATGCAAACACGGCCCTGTTCCGGCCAAATA
>NW_001813982.1:1787848-1793038 GCF_000149585.1 Histoplasma mississippiense | reverse complement strand
AAATTCCAGGGTAGCTGTCGACACAGCATCATCTCCCCTTTTTGCAACAATATCTCGCTCTCAAATCCACAATATCACATTAGACCCCGGCCCATTGGAACTTGAACAATGCGGCTACGTACCGTTGTGCTGGGCTCGCTGGCCCATGGGCTCACTACGTCTCCGCGACCGCACTCACATATTTGCTTGATGCGAGTGAGAAGGCCTGCTTCTACTCATATGTAGATTCCCCGCCAGCGAAGATTGCATTTTATTTCGCGGTTAGTATATCTGATAACTCTAATGGATTTTGATATAAGCGGCCAATTGCGATCGCTGGGTTGAATCGCTTGTCGTTGCTCCTCGCAGCATCAGCGTATGGGAACGGCGGCTGAATTCTGTGTTATATTTTGGCAGGTCCAATCGGGTGGCTCTTTCGATGTCGATTACTCAATCGTGGGTCCCGATGAGAAGGTGATTGTCGACGGGCACAGAGAGAGACAGGGAGATTTCGTCTTCAACGCCGAGACCGTAGGCGAGTACCGCTTCTGCTTTGACAATGAGATGTCTACGTTTGCGGAAAAGATGGTAGATTTTGAGATTGCGGTATGCTTTTTGTTCTCCGCACCTCCCACCTTTACCCCCGTATACTAATGTGCTGGATCTTGTTTTATCTAATCTTCATATACTTCTTTTCTCCACTCACAGGTCGAAAACGAAATAAAGGCCCAACTCCCTTCGAAACAAGGAGCACCCCCCGAACAAGCGTCTGCAGTCGAAGAATCCATTTTCAAGATCTCAGCTCAGCTGTCAACAATCAGCCGTAACCAGAAATACTTCCGGACGCGCGAAAATCGCAATTTCAGCACTGTGCGCAGTACTGAGCAGCGGATTTTCAATTTCAGCCTTATCGAGGGCATGATGATGATGACAATGGCCGGGCTGCAGGTGTTTATTGTTCGGTTCTTCTTCCAGGGTGCGAGGAAAGGTATACATTCTCTTCCACTGCTTCTTCTTATTTCTTTCACGGCTTTGAGATTAAGTTCCCTAAGCTGTGGGTCGTGATTTATTTCTTTGCCGGATACAGGTTTGCTGATGCTCGATATGTTTCTCTCCCTTTAGGCTACGTATGATAAGGTGGTCATCGGCCGGGATCTTTCTCTCTGGTTTGAATTAGGTTTTATTTTATTTTTTTTTTTTTCGTTCAGCGATCGGATGACATGGGCTTTTCTTATATTAATTTATGGCATAAATGAGAATAAGGTTGTTCATGTTCATATATTATTGGTATTTCTATTTGCACGCGTTATATAACCCGCTGGGAGTCTCGTTTACAGGGCTTTTATACAATTTTATCTTGTATTTGGGTGAAGTATTGGTTACTTTAATTTATTTTTAAAATTGCGGTGCAAGGCAGGCTGGTTCCTTGATAATTGCTAGCATTGCGCATCCGCTCCTGGAAAATTGATCAGGATTTCTTGCAGACAATTCCATCAGCTTAGAGCACGTTATCTCAGTAAACTCAGCCACTCCACTCCGAGCTAACCCAATCCGAACTACTGCTACTTTCTGCCAAGTCCTGCTAACATCTGAGCCAATCAACTGTCACGGGGCTTACACTAAACCTAAATGGGACATCCCCAGCAAACTCTTCGCGGAGCGTCTGAGAAAAAACGGTTCCTGTTTGTTAGCAACACGGGAACGATTTGCTCCAACCATAATGTTTGAGATAGAATCACTGTGCAACATCACTCATAGATCATTTCTCTACCACCTTGGAGGGTTAATTTTTCAATTTCCTGTCGATTGATGTAATTTTTATCTGAAAATACATATATTCTGAGTATGAAGTGTCGCGTCGAAAACTGCTACTATGATTTTGAACACGGGAACGATTTGCTAATTTTTCAACCATGATCATGTCTAGTCATCCAACGCCTTGATCTTGCCATCAAAACATCTATCCAGCCATCAGAGACTCTAGTCAAAGCACCGAGTGTATTTTCCAGCGACTTCCGGCAACTTCTGGCAACTTCTGACAACTTCTGAACTCTTGGCAACCTCACGCGGCACATCAACTTCTGACAACATCTCTGAACTCCTGACAACTTCTGGGATCTTCCGACAACTTCTGAACCAATCACATAACACTTCTTTTTGACAGCTGGGTCGGACAACATCCCATCAACTGCATCAAATATGGCCAAGGGGGATCGAAGAAAACGCGCAAGTCAGCTACAACAGCGGCTTCAAAAGCCATCATTAAAGCAAATACTTTCAATGAACATTGAAGATATGCCACAACTTGTCATGAGCTATGCCGGACCAGATAGTATCGACAAGCAACAGGATGTTATTCAGTATTGTCTTCAACGAATACTTCAAGGCCCGCGTCCAGATCCTGAGTGTACTCTTCAGCCACGCATAGAACAAGTCCGTATACTTCGGCGCATGATATATGGATATAGCGACACTTTATTCATTGCCAGAACTGGCTATGGAAAGAGCCTTATTCTTCAATCCTATACAATTCTGACAGGAAAGATAACCATTCAACTGGTTCCTCTAAACAAGCTTGGTGATCAGCAAACAAGAGATATAGCACGGTTTCCCGGTGCCAATCCTTGTCTGGTCAGTGCTGATAATCTCCAGGGGCAAGAAGACTTACTCAAACGCATTCAACAAGGTGAGTATACACATATACTGCTCAGTCCAGAGCAAGCTCTTTGCAAGCGATTTCAGCATGTTCTTCAAGACCCTACTTTACAAGAAAAGATTGGGCTTGTAGCTATCGATGAGTGTCATCTTGTCACACAGTGGAGTCAATTCCGTAGTCAGTTTGCCAGGCTGGGGCACCTGAGATTGCTTCTTCGTGAGGATATTGTCTGGTTTGGCTGTTCCGCAACCCTCAGCAGTAAAGCTGAAGATATCATTCTTCAAGAGGCTGGATTTCGTTCTATTGGTGTAAACCCACGGCAGACTCAGGTTATTCGAACTTCCATTAACCGTCCCTGATATCTTTATCGGCGTACATCCGATTCCACGCGGTAAACTTGTATCCTATGATATGTTATATTTTTTATTGAACGAGGCCATTGATACAGATGGAAAGATCATACCTCAACACATTTTAAAGACCATTGTCTTTATTGACAGTCATGTCAAGGTTCAACAAGCAGTGCAATATTTCCGATCAATACTTCTTCAGATCTGTCAGAATAACAGGCAGAATGTCAACAATACTGACACCTCTTTCATCAATGACACCATTCAGCATTTCACATCTCGAGTGTCTGAAGTGGATCAGAATATTCGCTTCGAGGAGTTCATGAAACCTAAGTCAATGGTATCCAGATCAGAATCGTGATTGAATTTTGCAAAGAAGGGAGTATTGATAAGGCATTTCAGCTCCTGTTTAAGCAAGACAGTATAACGTTGATTATCATTGAATACCCCTGCTTTGGAAAGTGCTGAATATAGTGCATTTCGCCGCTTCGTAGGAGTACTGTATCGTCGATGAGTCAAGATATCGGGACTCTGAATCCAAGCCTCTATAAAGGCCTCCATTCCCCAACTGTTTCGCTGTAATGTTCTGACAACGCGAGATAATTTTGACCGTCTTTTCTGCCGGTTATAAGGCATTGTAGGCAGGTGCTGTGGGCCACGGCGGTTTGATCGTGAACAAGCTCGCGGGGTATCGGTATCAGTATCGGTGATCTCGAATTCCGAAGGAGTATCAATAGATTCAAGCTCTGTTAAGTCACTGTCTGATGTGTCATATTCATCATCTACATTGTTGGGAGACTGTAGTGGTTGTAGAGAGGATTCATCTTCGAGTGATGAAGGATATTGGCTGGAGCGCGTCTGACATTGGGTGTCTTGAGATTCAAAAGACACGCTGTCTTTTGTCAACGATTGTGACATGATGAGAAGGGGTAGTGAGTTGTAAAATAGCAGAGATGATAGCAGAATGGCTGAGGATTTGAAAAATATCGGTTTGGTGATGATCAGGCAGATATTTAGGGTAGATGTATGATTTCGAAGTCAATCGAATATTTTGTATGGGCGGTGTTGATTTTCCACACACGATGGAACCGTTTCTTCTCAGACTCTCTACGAGATATTAGGTTGCGAGCACGTGTGAAGTCTCTTATTGGTCCAGAAGTTAGCAGGACTTGGCAGAAGTCTAAAGGAGTTTAGTTGGTCGCGCTAATCCGAAAATATCGAGAAGAGAGGCTGAGCCTGCTGAGATAAAGAGCACGCGGTGTCAAGTAACAAATCACGTGATATCTGTGGCAATGATGATGCATGGATGCCATGACCTCATTGACTTCGCGAGATCATGTTTTGCAAAGAGTCCTGGCCAGATACAGCCCACCGATTAGTTAAACTACATAATTAATTAACTATATTTTCTTGATTACATGATATATTTTGTATACGCTCCAGTTGTCATTGAGGTGAATACTTGAGAATCGTGCAAGCGGCCTATCTTCTCCGTGTAGGGATCAAGTACCTCCGTTTGCTCGGGGTTGTTTAATATAATTACAATAGACTTGAGGCGTCTCTATTGTGGGTTACGAGTTCTTCACTAGACCCGATATGGAGCTATATCCACCATATGGCGAGTTCCGTGGCTCCCCATAATCGCCCACTAGGCCTTTTCATGGTCGATGAAAGGCGCAAACAACAGGAAATTCCATCGATTGTGTTCCTGGACGTCATACATGTGGAAGGTTTTGATAAGCCATCTCCCCACCTGGCCAGAGGATTATCAGACCAGACTTCGCGACTTTAAATGCTCCGGCCATTGACTGGCATTGACAATTCAACCTTGCTCAGCCTTGAGAATATCGTGCCTATGTACGAATACGAAGTATGGTGGGGTGAGTGGCTGCACTCCCGCTCGAGAAATTATTAAATTTGCCTAGCGGAAACCGTTAACTATGTTGGTTTGCTGGGCTGAATTATCAAACTATATCGTCATCGCCCTGTCAGTGACGACATAACTTCATGAATACTTTATTTCCTCACATAAAACTCCCAAAACCTAGGTAGTTTTTCATTGTTTTCTGGATCAGTCACGCTTCACACGTTCCCTTCTCAACATCGTCGCGCGGTAAGTTGTTAGCCACAACTTTTTCACCTTTTGAATGTTCAACGTCCCCTCCGATGTATGTAGGTACTCGTCCCCCAATCTTCCCGCCGTGG
>NW_001813982.1:1777564-1787013 GCF_000149585.1 Histoplasma mississippiense | reverse complement strand
GGGTCCAGTCCGCCACAACAAACAAAATTTCGATGCCTTCATCTTGAAGTCATCAAAGACATTATTAAAGCTCTGGAAAGAAAGAGCATCTCTGGAGGGAATGATGTCATCTGAGATGTCTGATGTGCGAAACATGGGAATTGGATACGTCCTCACCAATTTATTTGCCAACACTGTTACCGTCCGTGGTACACCACGCCACTTTGCCTCATCTTCTCCTTGTCATTGCCGTGATTTCCCGTTTTTGGTGATGCTCTGCTCCTTAAGAGCTTCAAGGACATTGTCCACTCGTGCTTGGTCCCACAGAATTTCTAGGAGCAACATTGGTGTTGGCTATGGGGGTATGTCACTGCGCTACAGGTCTACGACGGACTTATTTCGCTTTCTTTGACACTTTGGCACGCATTTTCAATTTTAGTTCCCATAGTGTTATCTCCCAACAAAACATGTCTGAGCGCTCTCTCGGTTGTTTGTCTCTTCTTTGATTTCATATCATAGCTTGTAGCGTTACATATAGCCCGTTCTCGATGCTTTTCTTTTCGCCGTCTACGGTTCCCCTCCCCTCAACAATGCAGTGCGTACATATATTGTCGGACGGAAGTGGTTTTATGGAGTCTCGGATATATGGAACTTGTTCAGCAATTCCGGGGAAGAATGGAGAGGGATTAGCGCATAATTGATGTTGGGTGAACCTTACCATGATCGCTAAACTCCACTCGTCAGGGTTACAACCATGGTCAGCAGTAATCACCAACAAGGATTCGCCAATCCATTTCCTGAGCTCAGATTGACAAGCCAAGCAAATAAAAAATCGCAAAATAGGAATACTTGCACGTTATCTAAAGGCCAATAGTTTCTCAAACCATTCAATATATCACATCCTAGCAAAAATGTCAGTTTCACCCAGCTACATCTACTAGCTAACCCATTTACTCAATAAGCTCATTACACTTCCAGTCAATCAATGACGACCTTGTATCCTTCATTTCCCTGCACACTTGGAAGAACCATAAAAGTAGGGCGGGTTTACAGACTCATCGACGCTACGATACATGGCCGAAAACCCCCCTTGATGTGACGTCATCAAAACTACACGCATGTAATCTACATGCATCAGTCAGTTGGCAAGCTGCTTGAGCGGTACAACAACCCGGTTATAAAACTCCAATGCTGGGTGCCAATCATTAAAGCCCTCACTTGCAGTAGTGGCAGCAACGGTATCAGCCGTAGCTCTCCCGTCTATGGTGCCGTCGACGTCATTATGCCGATCAGCGAAGCCCAAGCACCATTTCACGACATCAAAATATGCCGTGCCAACTCGAAAAGGTAACTCACGGTTCGTTCGCGAGGTCACACGCCTTTGCAGCTCCAGCGCTTCGGGATGCTGGAACCGTTTCATAGTGGAAGAAAGTTGAACTGAGGTAGCGGAGGTGCTAGTAGCTGGAGCTGTAGTTGTAGTGTTTGAAACACGGTTCTTTGTCGATGATGCAGAATCATTGGACAACTTCGCATCTAGGAATGACGAGAGAGGCGCCCACCACGCGATCTCTGCCAACACGAGTCCAAAAGAGTAGATATCGTAATCAATCCGGTATCCCTGGGCCGCATCACCTTGGTAGTTCGGGTGCCTGTAGATCACTGGCCTGATATCGTCATGGAACCGGTTTTTGTCGATTGTTTGTGTCTCTTTCTCTTGTCGAGAGTAATTGAAACCTGCAACTAGTGGTGATAAAAGCAGACTAGAGTCGGTGACGAGCGGCCATTGTTCCTTTTTTTGATTAGGTTTCATTTCATACAGGGCCGGGAAAATGATATTTTCGCTGCGTATATTTTTATGTAGCCAGCTGCTGCTATAGAGCTCAGACAGTGTAATGGCAAGCTTGCTGGCGAGGCGAAAGCGAGTTTCCAGTGATGGTCGCAGCTTCGATTCCAGCAGAGAAAGAAGCGATACTGGTCGAATCGAGACCGTGGTCGGGATAATTGCTGGTATGATCGTTGTTGGGAATTTAAAGACTATCCACCAGCAATGATTTGTCGGATCGAGAATAAGCCCAATTGCTTGTAAGGTTTGAAAATCTGGAGACTTGGTTGCACTTAGCAGGAGAACGAGGCGGTTCACTCTCATCGTTAGGATGTGCTTGTCTTGCATGGATATATCGCTATCATAGGACTTCTTTTCTAGAAGGACATAGTCGCCGGACTGGATACTTTTAGCCACGAAACGATTCTGCGTCTGATATCCAGCAGGGGTCGAAAATTCCGTCATCATCAAAGGGATGAGAGCTGCTGAACAGGAGTGTGGCCCTGCGGGCCGCCCATCAACCAATGCTTTTCGCTCCACCAACGCACGGATCGATGAAGTTTGTGGCTCTTGTCCAAGAGCATCTCGGATCCACTGAAGAGACCCATCATCATTGGCATTCCCCACAAAGACAATATCAATTCTTTTCTGATCGTCTATTACAGATCTTTGCTGCGTTTCCGAAAGTAGTTGGCTGAGCTTTGCAACGTATGATTCGAGATCGGCTATCAGTTTCCGGAACTGCTTCCTATCCTGAACAGCCCATCGCAAGCGTTTTGCCCGTCCGATAAACCGACCTGCCTCAGATTCACACGGCTGCTCAATTTCATTTCTTGCTTCAGTTTCTGCTCCAAAATCGAGTTTAATGCCACTCGCTCGAATTGATTTTCTCATCTTGCTGATGAATCGCTTGACTTTGTCCAGCTCCACCGCTTCAGACCGTGAGGCACAGAGACCATACCTATCACGTAGCTCATCGGCATTTTTGAATAGTTCACCAATTACTTGCAGTGTTCTTTCCACAATTTCATATATTGGAAGCAAGCCTGGAGAGAGCCCGCCCTCTGCGAGCCCGGCATTTTTTGCCCATGTTTGGAAGCGGAACCGTTCAAGTTCAAGTTGGAGAAGTAAGTCTTCTGAGTCTGAAGAGTAGTGTAGGGCATCTTGGAATATATGCCATGCATGGTCAGCCCCTTGATATGCGAGGAGAGTTAATGCAATGATGGCTCCTGGGTCGAGCATTGTCAATGGGAACGAAATATAAGCGATAAATATTAGGTGATTATGTATGACGTTAACTCTGGATCAGGGTCCGGCAACCTTAATTCGACATCAAACGTTCAACCTCACTTCAATTGCATTTATCCATACCTCCATACATTTTCAGGAGATGGTCAACATTTGATAAGTTCTCTGTCCATCTCTCTGGATGCGTTTCAGCCTTGGCTTCGCCAAGCGCGAACAAAACCTCTTATTTGTGACTCGCGCTGGCCAGACCAGATCCGTGCGTATTTCTATCACGCGGGTGAAAAAAAAGAAAAGAAAATTGAGGGCATCCATGTACGAGGACTTTCACTGGTCTGGGTGGCCACAATGGTATCTGGCATGTACGCAGTATGCCACCCATGCACTGCTGGACTGCTGGACTGGTCGTAAGCGAGAGGGCTTGGAGTGGCTTTATTGCGCATTATCTCGAGGCTGAATACTTTGGAGGGGTAAAACCGCATTCTGAGGTCCCCCAATTCAACATTGAGTGGGAGAATGACAAGAACGACTGGAACTGATAACAATTCTCTGGTATCTCATGTGCTGGTGCTTGGTGACATGAATTGGATACACTCCATGAGGCTATCATGACAACATTACTCTACCCATCTGCTTTCGAGTCGGAGGTTACGGGGGCTCCCGACCCTGCTCTACCCGATGCAGAGGTGCACAATTCAAACCCCTCGCAGGACTCAGAATGGTCGCCTCAGGGAAGTCTTGCATCTTTCATATGCCATGCTTCATATTTACAAAATGAACTTCGCACGGATAACTCGATATTTGTCGATGACAACAACAGGATCAAATCGTTATCCAGGCATAAAATTGGATCAGGTGCTTCTTTCATCGTAGAGCGTGCTGAATGGCTAGCTGGAGTTCATCAGCATGATGTATCCTTGTCTCAACGATTCTCTAAATGGGGACAATATATTGCGATAAAGAGTGTGCGCGAAAGGCCCCAATTACGGTTGGTAGTGATGATTTATTTAGCCTTACGTTTTCTTGAGTCTAGACATTAACTGATAAACGAGTTCTAGCAACAGACGGAACAATTGGAGCGATGTAGCTCTTGAACTGCGTGCGCTGTTGCATAAACCGCTACGATACCATCCCAACATTGTCCATTTGTTGGGACTCGGATGGGGCTCGTCCGCTGAATCAGACTCTGCATATCCGAAGATCATTATCGAATATGCTACATTCGGTTCATTTCGTGATGTCCAGGTCTACAATCCTCCGCTGCCTTTTGCCATTAAACAGAAACTTTGCCATGATGTTGCTCGTGGGCTTGCAATTCTTCACGCGTGCGGAATCATCCATGGAGATCTGAAACATGAAAATATCCTTATTTTTGCCAACAACTATGACATACCAGATGGCCAGCCATACACTGCAAAACTGGCAGATTTTGGTGGAGCGGTAATGGACATTGGCCAACGTGACTTGTCATGTCTATCTATGGGAACCTACCCGTACCAGGCACCCGAATCTTCACAGCGACTCTCTGCTGACGGAATAAAGCAGACGGATGTTTACTCCTTCGGGCTGCTGGTGTGGAGAAGCTTTATCGACGGAAAAAGTATCGCAACGGAGTTGGGACTAGATTCCAAGCCAACGGAGTCTTCTGAGACATTAATCCAGGAGCTGAAACTCAGCGATGAAATCCTTCTAAAAGCAGTGTGCAGTATTCAGAGCTATTCTTCGAACAATGGGATCAGTGATCGCGCGCTGGAATTGATCTTGTATGTGTTAGCGCAAACAATCCTGGTCGAACCAAAGGATAGGTGTCTCTCTCGAGCACAGTCAGCACTGAGAGGCATGCACATTAACAAAATAGATTCATTTCTTCAGAAAGTCGCTGCTGCGAATGATGAGAGGGATGATATCGAGGGTACTGAACCGCCGGGGTCGCACGGTATGACCGCTGACAACATTGGCTTCTTTCTTGGGAACTTAGGTAACGATTATGATTGCCAAAGAAATACCCCGGGCTATCGACAGAAGCTGTCACATCCAGATATAGGGGAATTTTTATTCGAACCTGAGAAATTAAAGGAAATTCTTGACTGGGTTCAACAGCAGCAGATTGTCGACGATTTCAGGGAGGCAGCTCGAAAAAACAGAACAGGAACCTCTGATGGCCTACAGCCGTGGAAAGCTGCATATTACCTGTTTCAATGCTACCTATCTGGATTTGGAGTAACATTTGACGGTAAACAAGCGTGTCATTGGCTACAGGAATCTGCCGATGCTGGTGATCAGGGTGATGTCGACTACTGGGCGATGGCTTGGTTATTGCGCGTTAGCACCGCGCTTTCTGTGCCGATATCTCTTACGCTGGATGAGCTACAAGAGTACATTCGATGGGGCATTATAAGAGGTCATCAAAACTGTCTTGAGGACGGAAGAAAAATAATTGAGCAACTAGCCAATACAGATGAACGTGTACGATGGGAAAGTATGATGACAGAGGCGGATTGGGTCAGGAGAACTGTAGCTGGCGGGGTCGGAATGCCTCACTTTGTCCCTAGAAAATTACGCCGATGTTACGATCTGGATGATATTTCGATCCTTGAAGGTCAGATCAAGGATGAACTTGGAACGAAATATAATTCCTGTTTGCGGAAGAATCTTTCACGTCCTTTTTTGAATTTTTTCGGGAAGAACCAGAAAGCAGAGTTCACAACAGCCGAAGAATCTGAGTTTGATAAAATTTTTGTTAACCACAAGGGCCACGGTCTCCTACATTTTGCTGCAATTCTCGGAAAATTGAGAGCGCTGAAGTACATGGTTGAAACGTATTTGTGCAGCATTGACCTACCAAATAAATCCTTGGCTGAATCACCTCTTACATGTGCTTGTCGCAGTGGCCACTTTGACTGTGCCATGTATCTCGTTGGATGCGGTGCCAATGGAGGGGGAACAAAATACGGTGAAGAAGCTCCTTTGCACTGGCTTTGTAGCTTCACTCCTGAAAAAATGGGACCTCTTGCAAAAGCCTTAGTAGATGCCGGCGCTAATATAGAACATTCCAGTGGTACAATGCGAAAAGACGTTAGAATGATAAATGCTGACTGGGAGGACAATTTTGGCATTGTAACAACACCGCTAGGGAGGGCTGTGTTGATGAGGAGCCTTCCTGCTGTAAGAGTCCTCCTTGAACTCGGCGCAAATCCCTTAGCCAAAGTGGGACATGAAAACAACATTAATGTCAAATCCCCCACGGAGCTAGCGGCTGTACTTACTCTTCCTCATATTCTGGAAGTATTGCTCCTATTCATCGACCAAGTGCTTCTAGAAAAGACGCCAATATTTGACGAGATCGGCATGCTTCGAGCTGCTCATGAAAAACGAATAACTCCATTTGATCCAACTACTTTACAAAGCAGGTTGGTTCGTTGCGGTTCTAATTATCAGCAGTGGATGCTTCAGACGCTTCAGATCTTACACCGAAGACACGAAAGACTTCGGGATTGGAGAAGTCTAGATTCCGGGAAACTAATGGAGGGCATGCAGTTATGTCAGGAAATAAAGCTAGGAAATTACGATATTGTGGAGGCACTGTTGGAGCTAGGACATAGTGCAAACGGCTCTCCTGGCCACCGACCTATCGAGGAGGCAGTTTTGATGAACCATGAAGCCATTTTCCGACTTCTAGTCAACCGTGGCGCACTAACGGGAGTAAAACGCACCGGTTATAATGGAAGACAGTTCTCTTTGCTCCAGATATCTGCTAGCCGTCCACGAACATCTCATAATGGAACCTTTATAGCAGAGTATCTTATCCGGTCAGGGATGGCTATCGAACCATTACCAGATGGAAGTCCATCAAGTTTAGCGCTGGCGATCAAAAATCGCTACTTCGACCTCTCCGATCTGCTTCTGGAGAACGGTGCTGATATCAATGCATTGTATCAGTCTGACAAAGGAGAAGAGTGGGTCACTGTCCTTGGTGAACTACTTCTGATGCATACGGAAGCCACCTTGCAATCACTGGCTTATATCTTTCGTAAACTAGATGCCAATTCTAATAACGTGAGTATTTCTATCAAGTTTCTAGTATATTGATGGGAACTAATATAAACAGCCTGCCATTAAAGTGGATTTCATAGTCAACAAGAAGCGAAAGCTCACGGCTCTACATACCCTCGCGCTTTGTCCCTTCAACGTGATAAACGACAGGTCTCAAGTTTCCTCCAGGGTTATTCAAGCGGTTCTTACAGCTTTCCATACTGCAGAGCATATTAACTCTGTTCATCCGATCCTAGGCACCGCGCTTTGTATAGCCAGTGTTGCAGGAAATCTAGAAATGGTAACTGCTCTTTTAGCTCATAGGGCTGATACGGAAATCCCAATGCGCGTAGATCAGTTAAATGAAAGTGATAGAGAGGACTTAGGGTTGCCCGATACAGAGTATAATCAGCAATGTGAAAACGGGGAAAGTACTCCCTTGGCTCTAGCGCAATTTGCCTTTAGCAAACAGCTCTCGGACTTTGAGAAGTCATCGTCTTTGGATATGGCTAGCTTATCGAAACTGGATTGTTTTGAGGCCATGGTTCCCCTATTCCAAAGTGCCGGAGTTCCCTATTCAGATGCAGCATGGGAATCTTTGAGAGATAGGAGAAAGTGCCTTGAGGACCGAATCAAACTCAGCACCTTGATGGCGCAGCTAACGCCAACTAATCTATCGGAGCCTGTAGATCTCTCTGTGCTGACGGATAAAAAGCCAACCAATTGGAAAGAGGGGTATGAAATGAATCAGGAAACGGCGGCAAGGACTTTGCTGAAATTTATGAGAGGTGGGTTCGATTGATTATGTACATACATCGTAGGGGTAACGTTGAATGTGGACGAGCTGAGGTTGCCCAGTTATGCCAACTTCTCGATATGCAAGAGAGAAATAAATAAGCAGCCAAGACACAACTGAAATCTTAATCATCCGCAAGTTGTCTCTTGAAAGAATTAAGGATTCAGGAGCTTGGTGTGTTTATATCGATATCAATGTCTGAATTAATTATTTAACTAACATGACTATTCTCCAATTCAAAAATCTGTTGGCAGCCCTTTCGCTCTTCCTCCGCCGGCCCCTGATATTTCCATCCAGAAAGAATTAGAGTGATAGGACCTGAAGACAATGGAAAACAGGGACGTTCAGGACAGGAAACCGCAGATGTGAAATCTACTAAGCCCACCGCCATGCATACTCCATAATCCGCGCGCACCTGTGTGCCTTCGCAATTCCAACCTTCTCTCGCTGCCCATCCTTTATCACCTCCAGCTCGCTCAACAAGTACAATGATGCGTCAAGCCCGCAGCTAATCCCTCCTGAGCTGATAACGTTTACTCCAAACCCGGGTCGGTTTACAGTGACCCACCTCCACGAATGCTGCTGCGCATTCGAGTAGCCTTCATAACCCCCGTTGCCTATATCGGGCTCAATAACTGTTCCTTGACCCGCCATCCTACAATACTCTCCCAACTTTTCAAGACCCTCATAATGGGTAGTGACGACCATGTTGCTGAATACCCCTGCTAACCCCGCCACTAGCGCCCCAGTGCATATTGACAGGAACACGCGCTTACAGCCTCGCGGAGATGGCGTAGTCATTTGCGAAAAAGTCAGGAGCAGTTGCAGATGCTCCCTCACGCTGGATGGGTCTAGTCCAAGTAGCTCTGGAGTTTCTAGATACTTTTCTATTTTGGAAATGCCGGCGCCAGGCTGGATAACGATCTCATACTGGTCGAGCTGCATCATCGCCTGGGAAATGCTGAGGGTACGATAGACAGGGACTTTCTCCGCGCTGAGAGTTGGTTGGGCGATTGTGGCGATTTCAAAGGTTATCTCAAGCCCACCGATGGCTGCACCCTTGCCCAGGACCTCGATTGGAGCATAGAGGTCCAAGGTGTCGAAGCCTGGAAAGGGGAGGAGGAGTACTTTGAGGGAATTGGGTTGGGACATGGCGATGGGGATCGCGATGGGATGTTGAGTGTGCTATAAATATTGGTTGATCAATCTTGCCCGGTTTGATTATGCTAGCTAACTATGTGGATGAGGGTGTCGGCTTTAAGGTATCTCGAGCACTGACAGTAGGATTTATATAAAACTTGAAGAAGCTCATTTCTTGTTTTATCTATGCGAGGCTGATACGCTGTCTTACGCTGCTCCTTGAATTTGTTATTCAGCCCCAAGCCCCCTCAGGTCGGAGCTGACAATCGAAGCATACTCGAACAATAACTGGATGCGCAGATACAGATTTTCATATCTCAAAATTGGCCCCTCTCTTACGCGCTCGCGAATGGGATTCGGGGAGTTTAACAAGGCTCTCAAGTCAGGGTATCATAGGACGGGGTGGGATGGGATGCGAGAAGTAGCTCCCAGTGG
>NW_001813982.1:1774094-1776870 GCF_000149585.1 Histoplasma mississippiense | reverse complement strand
GGACCATCCAGCGTTACGTAGAATAAGCTAAATAACCAAATCAATACCAACCTCCCATCCCCCAGCCTTTTCTTCCACTCGCATCATTTCCCCGACTCCCACTTTCCCGAGACTCATTCGCATCTCCACCAGGATAAGGCTGGTGGCCAGGCCCCGGTCCCTGGGTCGTATGGGGGCTCGGGGAATGGTAAGATCCAGATTGTGGCAGGTAGGGTGGATGTGGATTAGGAGGGTATTGTGGCGCAACGGCACCAGCAGGAGGTTGGAAGCCTGGGTAGCTCATGGTCATAGGCAATGGGGGTGGAGGTGGTGGGAATGGTGGCGTCGTGCTCGAATGTTGAGGAAGAGGTGGTGGCGGCGGCGGCCAGGCTCCATGATAGCCTGGAGGCCTTGGAGGAGGTGGGGGAATGAACATACCACCAGGACCGGGTACCGTTGGAGGGTGGGGAGGTGGTAATTGTTGCGAGCCACGGAAGGGGTATGGCATTTGTGGAAGAGGGATATGTGGAGTTGTTCCTGGGGGAGGGAAAAGCGCATTCTGGTGCTTCGAAGGAATGCGAGGTGGTGATAATGGGCGAGGAGAGTAAGATTTCGATCTTGACCGTGATCTTGGGCGTCCTGAGCGGTGCAGCGTCGTGCGGGAACGGGAGCGGGATAGGGAGCGCGAGTACGAGGCGCTTCGACTGCGGCTGTCAGATATGGATGAACCAGGCGATCTAGAGCGTCCCCTGTCATCACCAGTGATGTTATCGCTATATCGTCGCCGTCTCTTTGCGCTGTAGCTCCGGTTGGGGCTGAGACTTTGACTTGGGCTCCGACGCCCAAGGGTACCATCTCTCCTTTTCTTCATATTCTCGCAGAATGAACGTGACCAACCATAGTATGTTTCCCCGTCGACAACTTCTCCCGTTGATGGGTCGCGGAAAACTGCTTGGCCAAGTTCATCAATCTCTACATCAATTCTCCCATCCAACGAATCCCCATTTGGGTTATAAATTTTGTCCACGTCATTTAGAAAGTTTTTCACTGCGGTGGCTAGAGACTCATCTGCAGGTCCTGCAAGAAACTGAAGAGGCTTTACTGCTTGTGGTCGGATTGGGACTGTTGAGTTGGGAATTATATGTGGCATTAGGTTCCCCGCTGGGAGTTCATGATATGGCGCGGACGGGTCTCCATGCGTCGCTGGCATTATGTAGGGAGCGTCCCTTGGAGAGGTCTTGTTCGGTGTATCTAAATCGAGGCCATTGGAAGCAGATTTTGCATTCAGCAAGTCAGGAGAAGAGGAATTATCCACCGTTTCACGGAGTTTGTTTATATAATCGCCGCTGTAGTAACTGTTACTAGCCCATATATCCAGAAGATCGCTCAATCGTTTGTGATGTTTTGGATTGTTCTCATGTCCAAAGCTTGCTGCCAGGCTAATAAGATCAACTAAAAAAGGTTGAAGGGAACCACTGAGGTTTGAAAAGGCGGACGTTGTCTGTTCATGGTATTTTGTGTGATGCAACAGGTCATTTAGCAAATATAAGATATGCAATCGTTTCCGTTTTGAAGAATTCTTTGGGCGCTCAGTCGCTCCCTGTCCAGCAACCAGTGATTTACCACCATGTTCGAAGGATCCAGATAGAGTAACAAGGTATTTGCCTAGAGCCCCAATCCTTGTTGACGAAGGGATCACATTTTTCAGAAGCCACGATGTGCAAGTCTAGTGGAGGTACCCCGATCAACGATTTAGTATACCAACCCATTCAGCGCTGACATGAGGAGTCATTGTTCAAACCTGGATGTTTCCTGAAGAGCAGTGCGTCACTACGCGGTCGAGTGATTCTTGGAAAAAGGCGATCTCATCGCGGTGGACGGAGGTGGGATCTGGTCGCAAAAGCCCAGCTGAGAAAGTGGCTTTTGCAATGGCAACTAGATGAGTCGTCATGACAAGAGTAGTTCTGCGTAAAGCGAACTTTGTTCCATCTGTATGTTGCGATAAACGTAGCTCGGTAAGCTGTGAAGTTCGTCGTTGTTGACTATGTGTTGGGCATTACTAGGTAGGGCTACACAGGCACGTGCCACCTAACGTTTGGACTATTAGGCCACTAGGGCAAAAGAGCTCAATCACCACCAGCGCCATGGTGGTATGAGGGTACGAATCACCCATTCCAATCCCCCCAACATGGACCAGCTGTGGGTGGTGGGACTGACGTAAGCCCTCCTAGCTCCGCTAGCCCCAAGGATTGGAGGTGAAACCTTGAGGATTAAACACAAAGAATTGATATTATCAACTACTTCAATCTGGTTATAACTAGTGGTTATACGGGGGGGGGGGGGGGTTTGGGTGGCGTTATAACCCATGTTACTATGTATGTTAGCCAAGCCCCACGATAACTTTTTAGTGTTGAATTATATTGTACATACATTCAACCCCACTTGATTCATACCGTACGAGCAGGCATCATCCTTCAAAAATAGATTTTTAAGCATCTCTGCTCTGTATTCTTCATCATGAAATCTTTAATTGACTGTACAGAGGTGGAGCAGCAGCTTCAGATCAGCAAAGATCTTTTTCATACAAAGAAAAAGCTCTGACTTTGACTCTGCAGAATTGATTAAAGAATATTAATAAGCAGTATCCTTTTTAAATAAAAAGAATGATAAATGAGTGGCATTGTTTTTTTACATTCAAATGGATCATTTTAATCTAACTTCTATTTCTTTATAACAAACTTCTGTAAAAACTGGCTTGAAATGATAAATGATGACCGAGAAAAACTGATTTGATTTT
>NW_001813982.1:1769888-1773392 GCF_000149585.1 Histoplasma mississippiense | reverse complement strand
AACAAGAAGACTCATCTTAATCAAAGGCCAATAAAGGGGATATATTGAATTGAATAAAATGTTAAAAAATTACCTTTTACTGAATTGATTGATGAAATAATAATGCTCTGATCAACTGCTATCTCATCAATGTTTTCTGAAAATTCATATAAGTAATTGTGGCGTACTTACGCCCCTACTCACCCCTCGCTAATTCCCAGAGCTTCCGCTCCACCCCTTCCTTCTTCCGCCCCTACTCAAGGCTTCTATCCTTCCTTTTATAACCCTGCGATCGCTCCTTCCGCAGGAATTAATCACTGTAAATAAACAAGCATGTATATATAGGGGCGTCTGCCCATCTTCATCTTTTAGAGAATCAGACGTGTATTATCCTCCTGAGCTGCGTACGCTACAGTAATGGCAGAATTTGAACCACAGATTTAAAGTAATTACTTTTTTTTTTGAATTATTATCTCTCTCTCAAAACAATTGAAGGCTGCCATCTGATCATGAGTGAATTTCTGATTAGATAGATTTGATTTCTATGAGAGATTGAATCAAAAACAGAAACAGATATAGAGAAAGGAAAAAAAACAGTAGAAATGAAAAAAATGAAAAAAATAAAATAAAAATTATCAGAAAATGAATGAAATTTAACAGTTTAAAGATTTCTGCAGCTGCTAAAGCAGCTTTATACAATAATTTTTCAGAACTCTGTACTTCTGCAGAGGTAGTTTTCTGATCACTTTTTATAATCAAATTCTCTTTTTGTACAAGAGAATTATCAGAAATTTACTCATCAGATTGTTTAGACTTTTGAAACAACTGTGAAATTTCAGAAGATTCAGATTTAATGAGTAGTATTTATCATTGCTGATCAGCTGAAAAATATGTGATAAAAGATGATTCAATTCATTGATAAATGAAATTATAAGAATCAGCAATTGCAGCAAAAAATGACTCAGCAGCTTGCTGATTTAATTGATGATTAAATCATTTTTTTTATACTGATAATTCTTCAAAACTCTACTGCTCAGAATTCAATAATGAATTTAATTGTTATTATCTCTACTTTCTTTGTATCTTTCTCTTCTTTTACTCTTTTCAGAGATATTATACAAAGGTCAGTGAAGTTAAAGTTGAAGATGAAATAATCATCATTTAATAATGTTGAATTTATAAATCTAACAATCACACTTCTCATTTTTTTTTTTTTTGAATAGAAAATGGTTATTTTTTTTTATATAATACAATCAATATCTGATCTGTGATGAAAGTGAATCACTGATTTAAGAGGTGGTTCATCAATGCAGAGTGTGAAAAATTAAAGAAACAGCTGATATAAAAGTTTTTTTAAAAAACAGATGATGTTCTATCAATGAAAAATCATCATCAATGAAATTTGTATGTATATATTTTCTTGTAAGCAGCGATGTTAGAAATGGCTGCTTATATTTCGGTTGGTCCTTAGGACTCTACGAGGATCAAGCAGTAGGAGATAATACGGTGATATATCGGAGAGGATTCGGATCAAGTAGTTAGATATTGAGGGTGTAGAACGTAGGGGTCAGATTATAACAGAATGATCCGCTGGTCCCTAAAAGGTTAGACCAGCTGCTAGCTATATACACACAGTATCGTAAGCAGATCGAACTTGCTATGATGTAGATGGCGTAGTATGATGCAAGTGGCAAGATAATGCCTTGATTTCAAACTTGATATGACGTTGGTGGTGTTATGTTCGGCGATGTCATATCTTTAAGGCTATCGCTAATTCCGGCCTAGCACTGGCACCTTAGTGCGGGTTTCCTACATTTCTAATATGACTGTCAGTGCTGCTGTGGAATCTCTGAAGCTGATTTATTAATAAAAGAAACTTTCTTTTAATAAATTGATAAAGTTGTTGAAAAGACAGAGACAGCTTTAAAGAATCTATCATTTTCTTTTTCTTCATACAAAATTGCTGAGATTTTGATCTTATATAATAATATAAATGGAGTATATTTTTAAATAAATTAAAATGTATTACTAATTAGTTAATGCAGCTCTGCTCTTCATTGTATGAAGGTTTTCTATTATACAGTGTATTCTCTCATTATAACTGATTATTGTACAAAGACAATAGAGAGTGATGAGCTGATTGATGAAAATGAATGAATTAATAAATTAATGATGATGATAAAAGCAGTGAATTACATCTGTTTCTTTATATTCATTTATTTTTTTATAATAATATTCTTTTCTTTTTTCTCTTCTCTTTTTCTTTTCTTTTTCTTTCAACACATCATCATATCAATCATATATGTACAAAGTTCTGATAAATTGCTTTATTAATTAAATATCAAATATCACAACATTAACTGCTCTTTTTTTTATATAATATAAAACTCTCTCTCTTTTCAATCTTTTTAATTTTTAGAATCTTCATTGCATTCTTTTTATGACTGATCAATAGTTGAGTTTCTTTATTCATAATTTACAATTCAGAATAGTTCTTACTTTTTTAAAATAAAATATATTTTTTATATAAATCAGCATGACAGACCTGCAGATTCAAAACCACTGATCATTATATATTAATATCATTTTCATTCAATCTCACAATTGAACAAAATCATATGTATGTTTTATTTACTAAAATACTCATTCAGACCTTTAGTCATTTTTAAAATGCTATCATTTATCTGATCATTTTGATGAAGTTTGTAACAATTGCAAATAACATGATCATGCCATTCACTGCTCTGTATAAGACGGGGAAGAGATGGAAATGATAGAGATTGTAAATGATGATGAGAAAAATAACTTTCAACAGCAGATGAGAAGTTTTTCTAAATAACAATTACTCACAATTAATTCAACATTTACTGCTTTTATAATTCTTGATTAACTCTCTTTTTCTGATATACACAATCTTTTTTTTCTTTCTCTTTCTCTTTCTCTTTCTCTTTTAAAAAGGTAGATATGTATTATTTCTATTTATTTTAATTATATAAAATTTATGTATGACATCTAAACATGATCTGCATCTCTACATTGATTTTCAGAATTAATAACTTATATGATAAAGTCAAGCAGATTATATAGATAGAAAAAAAATAGAGAAAAGATAGTTACTTAATTAATCAGATTTATATTAATCAATTTTTACTAGTAAATAAAGATAAGCTCTAGTATAAAAGAAAGAATAGATTCGCAGTGAAAAAAATAATGATTATTTTAATTTTATCAGACAGAGTGAAGTGAAGTCTCTAAGAATTATATAAAGCTCCAATCATGCCGCGCGCATCCACATCTGATGTGGGTGCGCCACACCATAGTGATAAAAACAATGTAATGATAAAAATATGAATAATATAAACTTCAAAAATCAATATCTCAACACTGTGTAGCTAATCTATGATAATTAATTTATTTATATCATCTGTAGTAGCAGTATGTGAGGGGTGATGACAGTGTGAAGAGTGAATAGTAGAAGATAGTATATAGTGTAGTGGAAGATAGTAATAATAATTATAATAGTAG
>NW_001813982.1:1763754-1769788 GCF_000149585.1 Histoplasma mississippiense | reverse complement strand
TTCTTTTTACATTTTATTGAGCAAGCTTTCTATTTTGGCTTAGTTTCAAACCTGAAATAATGTACACTCTTTTTTTGTAAAAATCAGATATGTTGCCATTTTTGCAAACATGATTCTCTTATTTTTCTCTTAATATAAGCCCATGTTACAATTCTTTGAAACAGATTTCCAATTCAGTTGCTGTAATGCACTCGTTTATTATTTCCTTATTATTATATTATCTTTGTTTATATCTTCGTCTATTCTTACCTCTTTCCATTATACTCTCGCTACCACTATTTCTGTATGTATATATATATGGATGCATGTATTTCGCACATCTTCTTTCTCTTTCTTTTCCTCTTCAGCGATTAGCTACAACTACAACTACAACTACAACTTCAACTATACTACTACTATAATTATTATTATCTTCCACTACACTATATACTATCTTCTACTATTCACTCTTCACACTGTCATCACCCCTCACAGTTTCTAATCGCTCAATCTTCGAGAGACGGTCCGTTGAGTAATAGTCATGGCCTCTACCCGCAGCATCCGCCGTACTCGTGCTACCGCCGAACCAGAAGCAACAAACACCAGTGAAGAAAACCGCGAAACGCGCACCCCTGCCACTGAAAGTGTGCAACAAGCATCAACCTCTCCTATGGAACCAGACTCTGAGCATAGTTCAGAAGGGGACACCTCTTCTGAAGATCTGAATGCAATTGAGGCCGAGAAGATAGCTGTGACTAGGAGAATTAAGAAGTTACAGGCTGAGAAGGAATTGCGAGAACTCCAACACCGGTGCAATACTTTACTGCAAGAATTGGATGAAACCATCCCAGCCACCCGAAATACACTCGAAGCGCATCCGAACCATGGTAGAGACGCAACTAGCGTGAATTGTAACCGCGAAAACGCCACAAGCATCCTCGGACCACCGGAGCCTACGCTACAAGCGCCCAACACCTTAGTGGAAAGCGCCGTGACTACTGTCAGTGGGAGACGTAGTCGGGTACCACTTTGGCAATTAGAACTTCGAGATCCCGGCATGAGCGGTCACCCTCCTCGGAGAGATGTGGAAAAGTTCCGAGGCCAAAGCATGAAAGAATTTGAAAACTTTGTTACAGCTGCTATCGCTTTCCATGCCAGTGATCTTGATTATTACAACGAACACGACCATCGGAAGGTCATCGAAGCCGTCACTCATTTCAATGTCGAGATGCAACAACGTTGGTATCAACATACACATGATATGCGGATTTTGCCACCATGGGAAGAATTTGTTAGCTGGATGCAATGTCAAGTCACCGATCCAGATAAAAGTTTCCGAGATGCAGATAGACAGTACTGGAAAACAGAGCAACAAGAAGATCAGACAGTTCAACAATTTGCTTCACATTTACAATCAATTGAAGGGCGTCTGCGGCATCCTTATAGCGAATACCATCGGAAATCACACCCTCTACATGAAAGTTCTACCCTTCCATTCGCCGAGAATTTGACAAATATGCAACCAAACTAGAAGAGTTAAGCTATGATGCCACTCTTCACAAACTTGCAATAGCAGAATCAAATCTGCCAGAAAGACGGAAGAAACTTAAAGAGAAGTCAAACTTCAGAAACCCTACTCAAAGCTTTAACAACAGAAATAATGCTGGTAATAAGCCACAAAACAAACGCAGATGGAATGACACTACAAAGTCCGATGACTCCACCCGATCGAAATATTGCCGTTATTGCAAGCGACCAGGACATACCGTCGATTCATGCTTCAAACGACCCAAAGATGAATCCAAGAACACTAAATCCGACTCGAAACTCAATGCGAAAGATACGAAGAACACAAAGGACTCAAAAAACGCTTAAAGCGCGCCATTCAGCTCGCAATGGCAACTATAAGCGCGGAAAGTCGATGCAAAAATGCCTTAAGTTTCAATGTCACAGTGGAAATCACTACGCCTAAGAGTCTGCAAAAAGTGCTTGCACTAGTAGACTCTGGGTCAGAAGTGAACTGTGTCGATGAATTTTGGGCAAAAGACCACAATCTAGAAGCTGCTCACCGCAAAACCAAGATGGTCAAATCGATTGATGGATGCATAATGCGCTCCTTTGGAGAGTATAACATTGCAACCACTGTCACTGATCACAAGGGTAATGCACAGCAGACATCTCATTCCTTCCATGCGATGAAAATGAAGGACTACAATCTTGTGTTAGGATTTCCTTGGTTAAAACAAACAAATCCTCTTATAGATTGGTCAGATGGACAATTCTTCTTCAGAAGCTCTGGAGATGAACAACAGCCTCAAATTATTTCTGAACAAGATGTTTTAGCTGAAGTTCTCACCGGAGCCAGAGTAGGAATGCTTGTAGTATTACCTACAGAATGTTCAAAAGACCCAAAGCATGCTCCACGCGTATTCTCGGCTGCATATTCGGACTTGCCGACCGGCCTACCCGATTATGTTATGCCATACGCGCATATCTTCTCAGAAGAAGCTGCTATAAGCGCGCAAAGACCAGAAGAGGCGGAACACCGCATAGATCTCGAGCCTGGTGCGCGACCTCCATTCATGCCGATATACAACCTCTCTGAAACTGAGTTAGCTGCCCTAAGAGAATATTTAAAGAATGCATTAGACAAAGGGTGGATACAACCGTCCAGTAGCCCGGCTGGTGCACCAATTCTCTTTGTCCCCAAGAAAGATGGTGGACTCCGTCTTTGTGTAGACTATCGAGGGTTAAATCGAATCACCATCAAGAACCGATACCCTCTACCTTTAATAAGTGAATTACTTGACAGGCTCTCAAAAGCCAAGGTATTCACTAAGCTGGACCTTCGAGATGCCTACCACCGCATACTTATAGCGGCAAAAGACCGTTGGAAGACAGCCTTTAGAACGAGATATGGACATTTTGAATATGTAGTTATGCCATTTGGATTAGCTAATGCTCCAGCGACATTTCAAGCATACATTAACAATGCCTTGTCTGATTTGTTGGATATATGTTGCGTTGTTTATTTGGACGACATTCTCATATTCTCCAATTCAAAGCAGGAACATAAAGTGCATGTTACTAAGGTGCTAGAACGTCTCGAGCGTGCGAATCTATTTGCAAAACTCTCTAAATGTGAGTTTGAAGTGGACAAAGTCTCGTTTCTGGGGTTTGTTATAGGTACAAATGGTATTGAGATGGAGCCAGACAGAGTCTCCACTATTGTGGAATGGCCTACACCTAAATCAATTAAAGAGGTTCAATCCTTTTTGGGCTTTGCTAACTTCTATCGGCGATTTATTAAGTCTTTCTCCTCTATTGCAGCCCCATTATTCGAACTTACAAAAGGGAGCAAGAAAGGGGAAAGAAAAGCCACTTTTATGTGGACAGAAAGTGCCCAAAGCGCTTTCAATGAGCTCAAATCGCGCTTTATGCGTGCTCCTTTATTAGCTCATTTTGACCCAGCTCGGCGTATTCAGATTGAACCTGATGCGTCCACTTTTGCAGTCGCTGCTATCCTGTCACAATTGCAGGATGACGGGCACTGGCATCCAGTTGCCTTCTGGTCAAGAAAGTTGATTGATGCGGAAACGCGTTATGATACTCATGATAAAGAACTCTTGGCTATTGTAGCAGCATTTAAGAATTGGAGACACTATCTGGAGGGAAGCCAGTATCCAATTCAAGTCTGGTCTGATCATGCCAATCTGCAGTACTTTATGACGACTAAGGAACTGAACAGACGTCAGGCCAGATGGGCGGAAGCTTTATCTGCTTATGATTTTGTATTACTGCACCGCCCTGGATCAAAGAATCCAGCTGATGGGCCCAGTCGTCGCGCAGACTACAGTGAGGCCTATAATGGCCAAACTATGTTACCTACCCTGCAACAGAAACTGAAACATGGAGTTAAGCTAGGCTGGGAAGCTGATACTTCTTTTCAAAATGATATTTCTTCTGATGTAGTCTGTGCACGGGTCTCTAATGAGCAAAATGCTCCTTTTAATGAGCGAAAAGCGCTCCATACGTCGACGTCTTATACCTCTCGCGTAAACTCTTCCCCTCTGATGCGCGTTGAGCAATATATGCCCCGGATTGCAGTCAATAAGGCTATTCTTGGGGACTCAGCATATACAGAAATGCCTGAATCCTTCACCTCATTTCTGAGTAAAGCACAGAAGATTGATTCTTTTGCTGCTGAGCAAAGAGAGAAGGTAAAAGAGAAGGGTATGACTGTTGCTGAAAATATGCTATGGACAATTTCTGAGGATGATATATTGCGTGCTGATGGTCGCGCATATGTCCCTCAACAAAAGGCACTCATTGATGAAATTATCAGTGCAAACCATGATGATCCGCAGGGGGGTCACTTTGGTATAAAAAAGTCCATAGACAGCATCCAGGACAAATACTATTGGCATGGGCTAGTCAGGGATGTCAAAGATTATATATCCACTTGTGATACTTGTCAAAGAGTTAAGCCAAAACGGCACAGACAATATGGAGAGTTGGGTATAATTCCCTTACCATCAAATCCTTTTGAATCCATTACTATGGATTTTATTACAGGCTTGCCAGCCTCTACATTCCTCCACCAAACCTACGATGCGATTTTAGTGATTGTGGATATATATACCAAGTTTACGATCTATATTCCTTGCACCAAAAACATTACAGCGGATGAGCTAGCGGAAATCGTTTATACCAAGTTCTATACAATTTACGGAGTACCTAAAAACCATATATCCGATCGAGGTTCGCTGTTTACAAGCCATTACTGGTCCACCTTTTGTTACATGCTAGGCGCACGCCGGAAACTTTCGACAGCCTTTCACCCTCAAACAGATGGCCAAACGGAACGACAGAATCAAACCTTGGAACATTATCTCCGATGCTTTGTCAACTATCATCAAGATGACTGGGCACGCTGGCTACCACTAGCACAGTTTGTTTACAATACCTCTCAACATGCCTCTACTGGAATGGCACCCGCGGAAGCCTTAATGGGATATCGACCTGATTTGAAAATTAACGTCAGCAAACCACCACAACCGGTTGCCATACATGCTGCTAGCCGCGCGAAACATATTGAGGAAACACGCCACAAGCTCATCGAGAACCTACAAAAAGCACGACAAGCACAGAAAATCTATTACGATGCAAAACATAAGCCTCAACAATTTAAAATAGGTGACTACGTCATGCTCAATGCAAAAAACCTCCGATTACTACGCCCGGTTCGTAAACTCGACCATAAATATGTTGGACCCTTCAAGATTCTGAATACCATCGGAAAACAAGCGTACAAACTGGAACTGCCACCTTCATATAGAAACATCCATCCTGTATTCCATGTTTCTTTATTGGAGCCATACAACCGCAGGAATGGAGCTTTACCAGAACCAGGACCGGAACTTGTCGACGGCGAAGAAGAATACCAAGTTGAGGAAATTCTTGAAAAACGACAACGAAAAAACAAACCTCCGGAATATCTTGTGAGATGGACAGGTTGGGGACCTAGTGGTGATACATGGGAACCGGAAGAAAACATATTAAACACTCAGGCATTCGAAATCTTCCTTGAACAAGAAAATGAACGACAAATACAAAACCAACATACTCCCAAACGCCAAAAGCGCGAATCTCAAGTTGAAAAACGCTAGAAGCGCAAATCTCACGTATTCGTAAATTACCGGCACCCATTTTGGGCGCAGAGGTATAGGCAAATGCCTATCCCACAGAACATTTGCCTCCTCACTCCTCCCCTCCCCCATCAACCTACCCATTCTCCGGCACATCCGGTTAACGAAGGCATTCCCCCCCATCTTCTCCTCCCACTCCTCCACCGTCCGGGGCACCCGCTCCCCCTGCTCCACAGACGCCAATGGCACTGCGGCCACCGGCGCCTTCACAACCTCCTCCATTGGCTCTCCAGCCAGCTCCTCTCCCGTCAACTCCTCTCCAATCAACCCCTCCGCCACGGAGCCCCCGGAGCTCAACACCTCCAAAACCCCCACATTCTCCTCCACACCCTCCTCTTCCTCTAACA
>NW_001813982.1:1755495-1762972 GCF_000149585.1 Histoplasma mississippiense | reverse complement strand
ACGGAGGATATAAACAAAGATAATATGATACTACGGGAGATAATAAGCGGAGTGCATTACACAGTATTATTCATTAGACATTAATATATATCATTAATCTTTTGTTAAATTGGTTTTATAGTGTTTTTCTTCAAATCTTTTCCAACATATTTGACTTTTTTATAACATTGTTTTTCCGCCTCCTCTTTCTTACATTGCATGATCTTTCTATTTACATCTCTCATAATGAATATATCTTTTATTTGAATCTGCTGATGTGTATTTTTGATGCTACAGTATTTGATTGCAAGATAGTAACTTTCAATTTCACTTTCTTTTATACCTTGGAAAATCTTGTGCAATTGATTGCTCAGATGAGATGATTTGAAATTGAGTATATTTTTCATATTTTATATTATTTTTTTTACTTTTAAAGAATTTCGATTTGCATTGAAGCAACTCTTTTCCGTGGTCTTCACGACTGTTTTCCGTGGCTTAAATGCAGTGCGCTCCGCCCACGGCCTCACCGCCCAACCTCCACGCACTGACCATGCGACCACGTGACCACTTCAGCACGCGCCACGACATTCTGCAACAGGGCCACCATAAACAATTTCCCGATCGCTCGCAGTCTTCACCCATCACCCAGCCCACCCGCCAGTGACCATGGCTCTACATAAGGTCCGCCGTCCCTCTAAAGCTCAGTCCACTCTCCCGTCCTCCAAACATGAAAGGATAATATACACTCCTCTGCACCCCGTCCGTGATCAGTCTCCATCCACTCCACAGAGGGTGTCTCTCTCCCCTCCTCACTCCTATCATCGTGGCCCCCGCCACTCCATACTGCTGAGGAGTCGTTTGCCGTGGGTGCGCGCAGCAAACCTGACTGTGAGCACGAGACCGAGTTGACTGACCCAGACACGAATCCCCAGGCGCTCGCGGGGGCAACGAACACACGAGGCCAACACTGATTCCAGACCACACCCGCACCAATGCATGGCACGAAAGGGTCGATCGATACGGCTCTCCGTCAAAGCTACAAGGACCCTCTGGATGATACGGATGAGGACCTGTCAGACGTCCCGTCCGACTATGGCGGTTCCAAGCAGACTAAGAAACTCAAGTTGCGGGCGAGGGATCGTTGGCAGCGGTGAGTGCTCCATGCATTGTTGAGGACTGCGTACTGTGTTCAGCACTCACACCAGGAAGATATTGCGCAGCGAAGGCATCCGAGCCAGCTGCCGATCCGCAATGGTTTGATGCAAAGGAGGCCCTCCAGAGGGCGTCCGCGAAGGATTTGCATCGGTTCTGGAACTGGGTCCTTGGGAAGCTGGAACGTGGGAAGGGGGGCCGCAAACTCAAAGGCACCAAGAAGACAAGCTCGCTCAAGAGCGACTGGAAGTATTTTCAAGGCTATTACAGGAAAGTGACGGGAAATGGAATCAGTGAGAAGATGAGTGAAGATGTTCGGCGAGTGCGTCCACACGACACCCTCCTGCGTCTCCATGTGGCACTGACGTCTCCGCTGATAGGGCATGCGGTCTCTGGCTGATAAGCACAGTCTTGACAATCAGCCGCGCGAGAACATTCCTGTCTACATCGAGGATATGGTTCCCTTCAACCAGACAATCCTCCGGACGCGGGAGAAGCGATTCCACCTGGGACTGCAACGCCTCCTGCTGTGCTTCTATAACATGCTGGGTCTGTTCACAGTCAACCGAGAGAGTGCTATCCTGAACCTCCAATACAAGGATCTGCTCCTGTCTATGCAGAGGGATCCGCACGGGGGACCCCCTGTGCCGACAGTCGACTTCAGGCCGGAATTTATCAAGCGAAATCTAGGGATGGGGAAACTGTATGTGATCTGGCATCGCTCTGCACGAGTGTGTCATCTCCAGTTGGTCCATCTCTTCAATGCTAACAGTGGGCACAGCAACACATTTGTATTGCCGGAGATTATCTTCGATGTCTCACTTGTCTTCAGCCCGCATGTCTTCCTTTTCGGCTTCCTGTTCCACGCTGAGGCGTTCGAGAACTCTAGCCTCCAGTCGATGGAGGACGTCCGAAAGCTGGTCCCCGCGGATGGCTGCCAGGAGATGCCATTGCCCCTGAAGCGGGAGATGGATAACTGGTACATCTTCTGCAAGGTTGATGTCCAGGATGGACAGGTTCGCTTCCTACGCGATACGCCCATGAGTGCGGGCACGCTGGATTCCCAGTTGAAGAGCATGAGTGAGATCCATGGATTTCTCAACACGTTCTTCTCCCATCAGTTCCGCTACGGTGGGGGCAAGCTGCTTGATGAGAGTGGTTAGTAGCGGCCTTCTTGTCCCCTTACAATGTATCCCAGGTAAAAGGAGAAGGTGCTGACGGAGAGTCGATGACCAGGATTTGTCAGTGATTCACAGAAAAATGTGATCATGAACCACGCTACCAACCGCACCTTCATCGCCTACTACCGTACACGACGCCACACCGGCCTGCAAGAAGTCATGTGTGGTCTTGAACCGGACGAGGTGTTCTCACGAGCATTGACTCGAATGAGCCGATGGATCGACAGGCGCCGGCCCCGGCACCTGACTGATGCCGAGAGAGCCTCCGTGGAAGAGGACCCCGAACTGCAGGCGGCATCCGTATTCGGGAAGACCTGATCGACCTCTACACGCGCACGCGAGACGCTGCACTGGTGCCATTGCTACAAGAGCGACAGCGGGAGGTCAGCAACACGCGACGGAGGCTGCGGGATCAGCTAAAGCACAAGGTGCGCCGGGAGTTCAGCCGGAAGCAGGCGGTGATCGATATTGAACACCAGCTGTCTGGGTTTGGGTCAGTGCTTGACGATGAGGGTGCTCGGGAGGTGCTGCGGACGGAGTTTGAGATGCCACTGGCGCAGATCCACCTCTTGGAGAAGCTTCTGACCTGGCCCACATCAGACTCCCTGGATGACGAGTGGCGACGACGGAATGAGGCAGTTGAGGCAGTGAGACAGTACTGTGGCTTCCTTGAGGGTGGTCCCCTGCGAGGGCGACCAAAGCGAGCGATCCCGTCTGACGGCCCTCCCAGCGCGGATATCCCGCCTCAGAAGAAGACCAGACAGGAGGGTCGCCCTGTCTCCTCCCTTGCAGGAGAAGAAGTGCCCCACAGTCGATGGCCACCGCGCCCGATCCACACCGGATCCCCTGGCATGCTTTCAGTGTGGAAAAAGATACACCCAGCATGTAGGGGTCATCCGGCACTTCCGGACCGCGCATCTCAAGGATCGTCGATGCACCCCCTGCAACCTCGCACTCCTCCATGAGATGGACCTGCGGAAACACGCCGCGGTCGTTCACGGTGTCAGTACACGACCTCACAGTATTCATTGATTTTATGTCTCCTGTCGTTCTCTTACCGGTTTTGTGCTTGTATAGAGTATAGACAATAAAGCTTAGATTAGCTTTTCAAAAAGAGCTTAGTGATCATTTCAAATTCATTGTAATTTACAACAAACTGAATCTTTCGTCTATTCTGTTATTTAGAAAGCCTCTTCTGTGACAAAAATCCTCTTGAGAGAAATCCTCTTGAAATAACCCATGTGAGCAAATGCCTAGATCGCTTTTCACGTGAGCTGCCTAGCGCACCGCACATAAACTCTTCGACCTTTCCCACTACAACTGCCATCTAATATTTGTGCCAACAATAGCCGGATTTGTTACGGCCACACCCCAGATCGTGGAAAATCAACGGACAGCCAAAAACCCAGTATCTACATATCGGTCTGATCTAGCGACCATTCAGCAGTTTCAACGACCAGTTTCATGCGAGGAAATAATTCCTCCAGGCTGGACCAAAATGGGATATTTTCTGTCTATCTTTTGATCAATTTTCATCAGTAGTTTGATTCTGATTTTCCTCCATCTCCACTCGCGACCTGCATCTGTCTCTATTCCTCTCTTTGACTCTCAATTTCACTCTGTTTCTTGACTTTCTTCTGTTTTTGTTTCAGCCTTTCAGCTTCCGCTTCCGCCTGTGCCGCTTTCATTTCCTGGTAGTAGTACGGGTTGTAGATTTGACTGGAGTCGACATAGCTTGGTGTAGCCGGCCGATATTCGGCGGTAGAATTTATGTGGGAGGGATTTGACGGGGTGCCATTTCTCGCGGGGTTATGTATCTATCATTGGCGTCGATATGGGTAATCATTATAGGCACCGGCATCGGGGTCATTGGTTATTTATGGTGGGTAGTGTGGGTTATCATGGGGGTTATTCTCAATTTGGAGAGCCAATATCGGGGTGTGTCTCTGAAATATCAAGAATCGTTAAGCACCGGTGACTTCGGAGTTGTATAGACAAT
The DNA here is from genome assembly GCF_000149585.1 of Histoplasma mississippiense. Taxonomy (NCBI): domain Eukaryota; kingdom Fungi; phylum Ascomycota; class Eurotiomycetes; order Onygenales; family Ajellomycetaceae; genus Histoplasma; species Histoplasma mississippiense. Next base: position 1,758,661 of record NW_001813982.1, on the reverse strand, counting down.
ATAATACAGAAATTTCTTTCCAAATAGGTCATCAATACCGGTGTAAGAGGGGTGCAGAGTATTCGCCAGTCCACAAGCGAAATATTTAGGGTATACTTGGCGAGTAAAGAAGCAATATAAAACCCGTGGTGTCCGTATCCTAGCCCTTATGCAGTAATCGGTTCAGGTTCTTCAAGACATGGGGATTGACATTTCCAGAATTTGGGTTAAATTGGAGGTCAACATTGGTGGTAGAATGAAAGAAAGAGTAATTTGGATTAACCCTGACCATCATCGAAGGATCGTTGACGTAGATATATGCCCAGCTCTGTTGAGGCTAGCTCAATGATCCGACGACATTTCTTGTATTCATCGGAAAGAGATGTCAAGCACAGATACCCAAATGGGATGACTTTTAAACATCATGACATTGTATGTTGACCGTGGTGACAGGGAGGCCATTTTCGAAATCCTCAATTTCGGGTTCAAATATGTGATTAAAGATTTCGGCTTCATCCTTCTTTTTAAGAGCATAAAATTGTCTAAGAACACACAACACCACTCACTGTTGATCTGTCCACTTATGCCTTGGGATTTTAATCCTTCCAAAATCTAGGAAAGATGGGTATTTCTCAACACTGTCCATATCCGACCTAGAGAGGGATTGGGGCGACTTCTCCACGAAGACAAAGAGAATAAACAGGCAGCAGATATGGAGGAAGATTTTAAGGAGGATATGATGAAGATCGCAACTGTTCAAAATCAACACAGAAGCTCAGCTTGAATAGAATGCGGAAAGGTATTCTTAAGGGGCTGTCGAATCCCGGCCTCAAAGAACACGCTCCACAACACAACGCGACAACGACATGAGCGCGTCGTTGTGGCAGGTCATGTAGTGAATGATGATCAAATGTAAAGAAAAAAGAAAGCATTGGTCTAGGAGATGTGTAAAAACAAGCCTCCCATATTGGGCCTGAAAAACAAATGTTTTGTTTAGTAGAGGTGGTGTCAAATCTGCCTCTGGACTTTCTGATTTTCCGGATGCACTATCTATTTCTCATCTACAGTAAGACTGCAGCTCTTGGGTTGGAGATTCAGTGGATTTCTGAAAAGAATGATATGGATGCGATGAAAATTTCGGAATGGATTGGTGGGCGATAAATGCCTGGTTTTCCATGAGCAGAAGTGTTAGTCTGGGCAATATTTTCCCTGTGTACCGGGTCAATATTTTCCAGTGTTTAAAGAGAGTTATCGTGTCGTCTTCCCATCTTCTTTTGCTACTACAGACTATAAGTCCTTGAAGTTTGTTTTAGTGAGGCAAACAGAAGGGAAATGATAGGACAGAGAAGAGAGATTGAAGGGGTGGATGATGATAGGCGGGTGGCGTACATTAATCCTAAATGGGAATAGCCGACCTTCCTCAAAATACGATTTCAATCCCCCTGTTTTGTTCGCGCTTATTACCATTCCGTCGCGATCAAATAATTAGGATTCATTTTCGCCTGGTTCCTTGCTCGGCGGTTCTATCCGTTCCCACATTCGCGTTGTGCATCAAAGCCAAGCCGGATCAACCCTTTGACCATAATCCTCCCTTTGATTATATATATCACCATCTTTTCCTAGCGAGTTATATTCTCTCGCAGAGTATCATAGATCATAACTTCCTAACAATTCTGCATTTTTGTTCCCCTGTTTGCTTCCCATCACATAATATTAGCATACCAACCTAATTTTTCTCCCCTTACCAGCTCCTAGTTAACCTCGCACCAACTCAACGGTCTTTTATACCATCAAAATGGCGGGACTTTCACAAGAAGATCGCAACATTATCAAGAACCATCCTCTAACCAACTCAGTCAATCATTTACAAGGTGTGCTTCAGGAAGCTGAAAAAATCTATGAGTCACGCCTAATTTCCTATGATGGCGCTGTTGATAGCCTTGACCAACTCTATCGAAATGCGATTTCAAAACTCCTGTCTGCTTTACAGGGAGAGGATGCAGCTTACAAACTTCGCTCACAGATAAGTGATAGAAAATTGGTGTCTGATATAGCACACTTAGTCGAGCGTCTCCAAAAAGCAAAAGAAAACTTCAAGTACGACGACTACCAACCGCTGGTGCACCTGGTTATTCAAAGGCCTCCCACTGAATCCCAGAACACCGAATCCTGGAACTTCGATGTCTGGAAAGTTGTATTTAACCTCATTGACAACATCCCTCGATCAACTCCTCCGGCGAGCGTTCCTCCCTCCTTTGACGGCACGCCAGTCAAATCCACCTCATCATCGCAGAAAGGTTCCGAGCAGACGTGTGAGTTGGTGAATCCGAGAATCTTCGAGGAGATACGTGGCTGCACATTTCGAGGCGTCGAGAGCTTTTTTGACAAATACTTTGAGGAGAAGGACTGGAGTGGCAAAACAGATGCCATCTGCCGACGCGTGCTGGGCCCGGACAGCGACGGTAACTGGGCTCAGTTTCCCGATCCTCCTACACAGAATGATGTCCTCGCCTGGTGGTTTCGCCTTCAAGAAGACCTTCTCCCGGAATCACGCGGCATCTACTACACCACAGCGAGCAAAGCGGATCTTACTGGTTCGAAGGCGGAACGGCAAGTCGACCTTCTTTTGCGAGCTAGGAGTGGGACCCCCTCGCAAAACAAACACGACTGGAGAGACATCCTGGTAGTTGGCGAGCTCAAAAAATCCATGGAGGAGATCAAGACCAAGGGCACTCTGCTCCAGATGAGCCGCTACGTGCGCGAGGTCTTTACCGCCCAGCCCACCCGGCGGTTCATCCACGCGTTCGCCGTCTGCGGGACCAAGATGGAGGCGTGGGTGTTCGACCGTTCGGGTCCCTATAGCTCCGGCGTCATCGATGTCTACGAGGACTCAAGACGGTTCTTTCAGGTGCTTGTTGGCTACGCCATGATGAGTGATGAGGAACTAGGACTGGATAGTTTTATTGCTAGGGATGAAGACGGCAACAAATCAATAACCGTCAAAGAGCCTGGAACCCCAGACGAAAAAGTACTGCGGCTAGGTAAAATACTTTCCTTTCAACATGCCATTGTGTGTCGCGGGACCACATGTTTTCTCACAAACAATGGACAAGGCGTAGCCAAATTCTCGTGGGTGTCGGACAAGCGGCGGCCGGAGGTGGAACTCCTCGAGCTAGCATGTCAAAAG
>NW_001813982.1:1670398-1754757 GCF_000149585.1 Histoplasma mississippiense | reverse complement strand
CGTGCTTATCTGGCAATGCGCCCGCCACGGTTGGGAAAAATTAATGCAATTGCAGAGGTTATATCAGTTACGGGTCTGGTCAGACGATAGTATGCTAAACAAATGGTGCACGGAAAGTCATGAGGAAAACCTCAATCAAGGTGAATTTGAGCGCATCTTAACGAACGATTTTTCTCTACCGAAAGACAGTATGCTGAAGGAGTGGTATAATGGAACTTATAAAAAAATCGCAAGAATCAAGCGAACCGATATGGGTGCAGATGGGCTTGAGGATATTTTGACTGAGTTTCCTCCAGCATTTGAATTTGCTAAACCACTTTGCAGAGCTATACGAGACATTCTTTTCCCGTACGGGGACAGAGGAATTATCGTTGGCACCCCGCAAGATCCGAAGCGTTTATATAATCCTGTTATCAAGGCATATGATGATGCGATCGCCAAAATCAAATCTTGAGTGTGATGAATCGGGCAAATATATCTCTTCACGCCAAATATGTAGCTACTCAACAAATCCTCAAGGACCATTTACACAAGTGCAAAATAGAAATCCGTGTACAGTCAAGTATTTCCAGAATGTTTTTCGACAGAAGTGAAGGCGCATGATCATCAGAGAGAGGGGCATCAGTTTCACGTGGTTGTATGCTTTTAGAGGCTTTCGAGGCGAGGGGACTGATGTCACTGGAGCGTGAGTGCAAATCATTCCAACTCTCTTATTTGGTCCATCCTCCCACCAAATCTTTAGAAGATGTAGAGCTTTCATCTCGAGTATTTCAAAAGTTGATGCTCGTCATATCCCGTGATAACTGTTGAACTGAGGCATCACTAAGGTAACCCCCAACCTGCCTCGATCTCCACCCAAGCCCTCGATTTTTACCATGAATGACCTTCCCGCTAGTCCAAACCATGAATTGTATAGCATCACCGATGGCGTAGTTGTCAATTGTGCTTATGCTTTGGTTCAAGTTATTGTCTGCTCTAGAGCAGATATCAATGCACTGACGGGCCGCCATTCATCCCGCAGCCTCGCAAGATTTGAATCCTCCTCTGATGCCATAGATGTCTTGGATTTTGTCAGCAACCGGTCCATGATAGCCAGAATTTTGTATTATTACAATGCTAGTATCTAGATCACATTGTTGGCCGATGTTACGAATCAGAGCTCATGTCCCTCATGTTCGATGACCTCTCGCTCGGATTAGATATGGAAGGAGTCATAGCAGGCCGCGAATATGGCCGCTTGATGGATCAGCGATTAGCCCCTGACAAAGAGTGGTTCTTCAGAGATTACAGGGTTGAGATGCTTGCCCTGGAAAGCTTGAATTTGGAGGAAGTTGGCATATATAATGACTCAAGGGATCCCAAGATGTTCCGTGCAAACCTGCGCATCATTGATGGGACTGTGAATGGGTCAGATATTAGAGATGCCAAAATTCCCCGCATGATGGGCAGGCCATTGGCAGGGCTCATTGACAGCAGCACTAAGTCATCTACTTTTGAAAATGTGGGCAAGATGAGTTCGCTGGTCACTAGCGCGCTTGGGCCATTGGAGCCTTCGGCAAACCTGACTCCCATAGATCTTATGTCTGCTGCTGCTTCGGATGTTAGTGAGAGGAGTGAGAGTGATGAGAGCAACGACCTACAGGTCATTCTCGCGCAGGTGCCTTTGGTCTGCAGTGGAATCGAGGAGAGCAAGAGCAGCAATTATAAACTGTATGCTCCAAAGTCGAACTAAATACATGGTTAACTTCTGGGTGTTGTGAATTGCAGGTTGCATTTCTTCTTCCACAGCATTAGAGGTAACTCTTTCCTTGGTTGCTTTTCTCTTATCTTCTTTTCTGTTTCCTTTTTCATTCTGACGGCTGCGATGGCTTTTCTTGGGGAATAGAAATGGTACTTCAAACCACATAGCAGGCTGGGTGGGATACCAGCGGTTCGTTTTGGAGGAAATTATTCATCTCCCATGTTGATTTCTTTTTGCAAGCGCCCATCTCCGTGGCACTGCCTCTCCTACACATTGAGTCTTTTTTATCCCATTTTCTCTTTTCTCTCTTCACTATGTAACGTCTGTCATCAATAGAAGGAGCAAGTAACCACTCCTATGCCGTTTTCATTGATGTATGCTGCAGCTTGGGCAACAGCTAAGGGAAGAAAGATAAGCAGAAGTGTAACCACAGCATTATTATCCTTAAGCAGACTTTTCTGTATTAGTGATTCGCCGCGGCATTGACCTCATAAGACCCTGTATCTCCTCCTGTGTAATAGAATCCCATATCTTCTGTAATTCATCCTTCATCTGCTCTGTAGAGTGTATCTTTTCTCTGAAAGTCTAATAAATTCAGTGTATTAGAAGGTGTGATAATGTCATTTTTTGAACAGCCAGCTCTTATTGCTTTGGTCGTGGGCCACCACTTCACTGACTAATGGTTCGTCCCCGCCAGCATGGCGCAGGTGTCATTGAACTCAGTTTATATTAGGCCACTAGGGCAAAAGAGCTCAATCCAGCGCCATGGTGGTATAGAGGGTACGAATCACCCAATCCAATCCCCCCAACAGTTTATTATGAGACCTAATCTAGCTTACCAATCAAGTGAGGGTCACGTGGTAGGGCTAGCGTAGTATAGCTAATAAGGACACCGGAGCTGCCCAATAAACGTGCCAGCAGACCTAGGACTAACGGAAAATTGTTGACCCAGAGTCTGGGTGGGGCAAAAGTTGTTCATGCTGGCGGGGTTTAAAAGGAAAATGACACCTGTAACTTGAAAGGAAAGATAAGCAATAAATTCACTGGAAGTCAACATAAAAAATGCCCCCGATCTCGATGAGTGATGATGCTAAAAAGCATTTGGATGCACTGGCGGGATGGTTTATCACTTCAAAAACAAGTCAAGTCAATGAAAATGCAGAGAAATGTGCCGATGACGAGCGTCACGCCAGGCTTGAGCCTTTTCTTCGAAAAATGGGCCTTTATAAAAAGGTACGGAAAATTATGCGGCACAAGAGCAAGAAGGGAAAAGCTGACTATTTGTAGGGCTATCGTCATGTTCTCTGGAGACTATCTGGGAGAACGACAATCTCAAAAGATTCTGGTTTTGATAATATCTTCTTCCCATTATCGAACGCGATTGACATCTCTGGCGACCACCTCCATCCGGGACAGTACATGCGAATCTCGAGTTCCCAAACCTTCGAAGCGGCTCTCGATTTATTGATAGTTATGATTCCGGAAACCGACAACCTATGAGGACGATTGTATGAGGAAATGACAGGCTATGGATTGACACAGCTGTAGGAAAATATGCAACTCCGCTGCATGGATGGTGTTACTACCATGTTTATTGTTTTACATATATAGGCTTGAATGATATCTGAATGGGGCATTTGAGTTTGTGAGTAAAGCTTGTGTAGATGCTGGCGCTGAATCAATAATATCCACATGTGGTTCTAGAGAAAGAAATTGCCCAGGATATTGTTCGGAGGAATAGCTAGAGGGAGGGTTTGTAAAACCGGTAGACGTAGGAGTAGGTGCTGAATCAATAATATCAACATGTGGTTCTAGAGAAAGAAATTGCCCAGGATATTGCTCAGAGGGAGGGTTTGCAAGACCCATTAAAGATTGTGCAGGAGTTTGTGCCGACTCTATAATATCTGCATGTTGTATCATATGGAGAGACCGGCCAGGAAAACACTGTTCAGACAGCTGAGGATGCTCCATTTCGTCGATATCAATTGAATCAAAAGCACTGATTGCTGAGGATGTAATGAAGTTGTTTTGTACAGAATCTGAGTCTGACTGTGGCACAAGCAGTTGAGGGCGGGGTCCATCCACATTCGATGTTGGAGCGTGTGTGGTTGGCTCCCCATGGAAGATATTCGGGTCACCGGTTAGAATATGCGCAGATTGTTGAGGGTGGGTTCCTTCGTGCTGCTTCATAGCCGAGGATATCTCTTCCTCCAGACGAGGCCATATATAAGCAATAACTTCCTCCAAGATTGAAACATCACTGAATTCCTCCACAAATCTGCGAATGCCTTGTTGAAGTGTTTTTATCAGCTCATCACGTGCTTTGCCAGACCTTGGCAGATCCTTCTCCCAGCTATAAAATTGTCAGCCTGCTCTTGTCAGTTGTTTAGAACCTACTTACAATGTGTCGGAGATATTGTCAGGGAGGACAAATAAGAAATCAAGCCCCCCACAAGCCATTGCCAGTGCCTCATACTTCTCTCCTCTTGATGCCCAGTCGCCAAAATTTTCGTAAATATCCGACGCATCCTCAACAACAAAGCCTGAATGTAGAAGGATGAAAATAAGAAGTTCTTGGGCAACAGGAGATAGGCGAACATGTCCTAGTCTTGCCTTCAAGCGAGCGAAAATAATGAGGAAGATTCTCCGCTGCAATTTGCTCAACTTTGTATCAGTGAGAAATTGATAGCATTGAGCGAGAGGGAACCTGAGATCAAATTTCCTGCCAATTGACCTAAAGAAGTAACTGGGATGCCCCTTGCAATTGTTGACAAACTTTTCCAGATCTGAGGATAGAGTGATGGCAGTTTGAAATTTTTTGGTTGCCCTCTGTGTGGGGCTTTCACGGCCGGTGATTTTGTTTCTTGCGCCAGCTGGTAGTTCTTTCCAAATCGATGTGGCATAAGAGGCAACCTGTCTGGTTTGAGTAACAGGTGAGACAAAACTGCATTGCAAGGGCGACTCACCTGTGGATTGGAGAGGATGTTTTTAATCTGACTCTGCACCAGTGGGTCAGCGAGAATATTTTTATTCTGGCTTGGACCATCAGTCATCTCTGCTTCATTACAAGCTCTAGAGAAGCTGGCAACTAGCAATTTACTCTCTGTGATACCCATTTTTCTGTCAGTGAGGTGATGAAGTGTTGTTGAAAATGTAATGATGGATTATGTTGGGCACCAGTTGCCCAGGCGGCCACTCCACTGCACGTGATTACCACTATACACGATGAGTAGATTAAATCCATGGAGGTCCTATGGACAAAAGCTCTCCACCCACACACATATATTAGCCCGCCACTAGATAGATGATAGCCGTTAGGCCACTGGGGCAAAAGAGCTCAATCCCACCAGCGCCACGCCGGTAGTAGAGGGGATGAACCAATCCAAACCCCCCAAGGTTCAACCCTCTTACAAAATATCCTCCAGCCGACGCTAAATTGGAAAGTGGGGCCAACTGAGTTTCCAGTCCCTTAGACCCACTTCCAGCAGCCGCTAGTGGATAGTTTGGCAACCGTTGATTTGCAAGGAACTGCCAACTTCCTCTTTGAAATCAAACCCATCCAAAGTTTGAGAGTGATTGGCAACCCCGATATGGAAGAAGAGAGAAACAGCTTTGCTGCTCTATTTGTGAGGATGGCAAGTACCCAGCCAACGGCGAGCCTCAGCTAAGCATCAAGTTTTGATAGCACTGACTGGGACTCGGATACGATTATTTCCCTAAATTGAGCTGCTCTCCAGCCAAGGCTACTTTCTTTTTCGATAACTCTTGTTCAGGGAGAGTGAAGAAGAGATTGACCACCTGATGAACCACAAGACATCTCTCCGCAACGGATCATTTCAAAATGGACCACCTATACTACCCTTTCTTACAAAATGTATTCTAACATCTCATATGCACTTCTGTCGGCAGTGCTCATTGTGCTAAGTACAGTAGTGAGTGTGCTTCACCTACTTAGAAGAGCATGGCTAACAGGCAAGAATATTGAAACTAATCCCACCAATCTCCAGTCCCATTCCTCCAGCGATGGTCCGTACTTGATTAACAACGCCCATTGTTACTCAGACTATCCTGCGTGGTGATGTATGAAATACAAAGAGAATTAACATCACCATGCTAATTTCTAGTTTGTCGCGGCAATGAAAATGCCCTCTTGGCTTTCATTGTTTTCATCTCAGAGCCCATACTTCAAGAGCGGCTGGAGTATCTGAAGGCTCATACTCATCATCTACACAATATCCTTCACACATTCTCTGAGAATAGATTTGATGGACCTCTAGCATTACCATACGCGCTCTTAGTTGTAAAATTTCTCCGACTAATCGCCCCAATTTCAAAGTGCCTGACGAGATTTGGAATGGTGCTAACTCCTTGGATTTGGGTATTGCTGATGTGGCTGTGATGTTTGGTGTTGGCTAATGTATTTTACCATTGCAGAAGGATAATTTTGTTGGTAATCCTATATCAGAACAAAGTCTCAAGTAGCTAGTACCATCAAGTTCTTGCTCTAACTATTATTCTTCAACTATTGGAGCAATTCCTTCTACTGATTATTTTTCACAATGAAACTTTTTGTAGTGTTGGCCCTAGGCTACCTATTACGGACTAGCGTACCACACATACGCGGCGTATGCCTCAGCTGCCTACACGCATGCTTCACTCGCTTCGCACGCTTCTCATACTTGAGATTGCTTGCTATGCTCGCTATGTTATATAAGCATAAATATCATTTTATACTATGTATACACCACTAAATCACAGTCAAATATACGAGTTGTGATTTGAGGAATTTGGACCAGTTGATAGATGATCTTAAGACTGCAGCAATTGTCATCTAAATTTTTCCACATTTGCTAATTCCGTTCTTAGATGTCAAACCTTAAAGTCCATCCATTGAGCAGACTGACTATATACCAACCCACTCTCCCACAATTGCATAGCTAATGAAGCAAGTACAGACCTCATTATGCAAAATAGCAACAAATTTAAGCAGGCCCTTTCAGAAAGAAACACAGAACTCGAGGAGGAAAACCGCCGCCTGAAAGAACAATTGCAAGTGCTCAACTTTGGGAAGCTCTGCTGTCCACGATGCCCACGGAGATTCAAAAGACCCGATAGACTCTACCTTCATATTCGACAGGGCCATCGAGATTGGGCAAAGTTATTTTCAGATAAAAGCAGATGTGATGAATGTGATAAAAGCGTCCATTTCTACCTCCGGCACCTCCGCGGTCATCATAAGGACAAATATCGAGCAACACTTAGCTCGCTGTTCAATATCGATATTCCCTACGATGCGACTGTACCCAGTCCACCCCACTGCTTTGATATTTCATTCATCAATCTCTATTGTAGACTGCAAGCCCCAGAAGAGATTGAAGTGATTCGCCGCTTGAATGATCAAGCTTCCATCAATGCACCATCAGAAGGCGCGACACCGAAACCCATGTTGACAACAGCTACACCAAACTGTGAGCCTGCTCAAGATGCAGAGCAAAGTATGCCCTCCCAGCAATTCCCTCGCTACGATGCCCCCAGTGAAGATCCATCGCTCCAGCATGCACTCTCCAGAAGGTTCCAACCATCACATATGATTACCCGAGCTCCCTGTGAAGACTCATCGCTTCAACATGCACTCACAAGGGAACCATGGCCAAGGATGGCCTTCCAGACTTCCAATGAAGACCCATCACTTCAACATGCACTTTCGAGAGGGTTCCAACCATGGACATGCATGATCCCTCAGACTACTAGCGAAGATCCATCGCTCCAGCATGCACTCTCCAGGAGGTTCCAACCATCACATATGATTACCCGAGCTCCCTGTGAAGACTCATCGCTTCAACATGCACTCACAAGGGAACCATGGCCAAGGATGGCCTTCCAGACTTCCAGTGAAGACCCATCACTTCAACATGCACTTTCTAGAGGGTTCCAACCATGGACATGCCCCCAGACTGCTGGCGAAGATCCATCACTTCGGCATGCACTCTCCAGGCAAAGTATGATCTTCCGGACTTCTGGTGAAGATTCGTCCATTCAACAGGGGACACTCAGAGAAAACTTTCCGCACCTTACCCGTGACAGTACATTCAATGTAAACCCATCACTTGAACACACCATATTTCAAGGAGAGTGGGAGAAATTTCAGAGTCCCGCTACCAATGTCCCATTCTCTCTGCCTAATGAAGATGCCTCATTTGTATTGTTTAGTGGACAGCAGTTGAGCACACCTTTCACTCCACTTGCAGATTCATCACTTGAACAAGTTCTGCAACATGTTCAGGCCTTCCAGTGAAGAGCCGGCGGTTCTAAACATGGGTGGTTTTAAGGGTTCACAGTGTGGTCTTCTGGATCCCGCCTTAATGCACTACTAAGGTCTACCTTGACCCTTTATGGAAGCTAGATATTAGGTATCATTTTAATTCATCTTAATTCATGCAACTATTCCATAATGCAGATATTAACTCTTAGATCTTCTTTTTCATCACAAGTAACATGCAAAGACCTCCTCCAGTCAAAGGGTAGTCTATCCTCACATTTCCATCAAGAATCAGGGCTTGATCCAGTTGTAAGCAATCAAAAGATTGGGATGATGATATGCATCGCCCATTCCGCATCTTAAAAAAACCGTTATTGGAGTCAAGGATATCCTTGAATGGCCTGAAGATTAGGATGTAGTTCGGCCCTACACTAACGTTGAGGAGCGGCCGGTGGTTTTTGCTCATCAAGACAACCATTCGAATCTTTTCGGCATCACTATAAGGGCCACATTGTTGCTCGATGAGAGTATTGCCAGATAACTACTCGTTACATCAGTGAAATTCTTAGTAGATGAGAATATGGACTCACATTCAATCCATGATGAAATAGCTCATCACATTTACTACCCCAGCCCAGTGGAACATATCCAAATTCAGAAAATGCCTCAGTCTTATCCAATGTGTTTTGTATCTCCTTTCGTGCGTCGGAGATCAGGTCATCGTCCGGCGGTAGGCATCGTACAACATCAAATAGAGGCTCCTGGTCCATTTGTCGTGTCGTTATTTCTGCAGGTGAACCAGTGGAAATGGAGGGTATTGAAATCATCGTTGACTGGTGAGAAGAATTTGTCGGCTGGCGCGAATATCCATACCTGTCCCAAAAATGCATAGTCACGTGCTCGTACAACGTCATATGTTGCAGTGCCCAGGTGAGCAGTTGGGGTCTTCAACGAGACATATGACTTGCAGCAAATAATAAATTTTAAGACTTTTGATCACTCGTACGGGAGTATTGATGATTTTATGTGTCCTATTATTGTTCACAGGGCAATGAGGCTGCTGATCACTTTGACCCAGTCGAAATAAACTGTTTCACCGACTTTGTGGCTCATTCTGATGGGTTCTGTAATCCAAGGTAATCGGGATACTGTCATTCCTTTCACACTACGAGCGACTGCTATTTACGTTGACGAAAAATTCCGAATCAGGCTGAGTCCATGGTGATGTGTTCATATTTGATTGCCTACTAATTGTGCTAATTTAGAGGATTTTGAGCGACTACGGTGGGCAATCTGCTCAAGTGTAACAATCATTAGAGTTTCATTCTTCATGGTGGTCGGTGCTCTCAAAGGCCCTCCCTAAATGCTGCATCCGCCTGGATACACTCAAAGATTGTTACAATGGACTAATATTTTCCAGAACTATATCTATATAAGCCATGGAGATGCCGCTCTTCCATTTTCAAGAGAGCTGTTTACAGTAGCAACAGTCGTCCTTTCTAAAACTCTCCCACCGCCTCCAATACCGAACGACAGTGCATGCGTTGAGAAGTGTTTGTCAGCTTGTTCAGACTTCTGGTCAACAGATCCAACAACCCCATTCCCGCGACTGTGCATCTTTGCTAGGTGGATATTTTGCTGTGGCCCTCCACGCTCGGCTGGATGCTCCTGTCACCACCCGCCCTCATGGAGAATACACTTGCAGGTGTGATCTGTACTCGTGAGTTTTCTGTGGCTCGGTCAATAGATGACTCGGGAGGAATGTACATCGAAGGCAGCGCGCTTTCCATAATCCCAAAGAGCACGGATTTCCTTCAGTCGAGTGATCTCTCATCCCAGGTATCTCCGGACGGGATATGAGAACTACGTGTCGAGTAACACGGTACCGGCTCATAGAGTGAGCAGAACGGAAATGGAAGGTACCGGAATGGAGCCATGTGGATTCCGCCCAAGAGCCGCGGCCAGAGTCTGAAGTCAAGAATTGGTGTAAGAGCAGTCTTTCCCCCTCGCTCTCGCTCTCCCAGAGCATATACTAAGCTTCACCCAAGCCGCGTCCAAAAAAACCCCGGAAACAGTAGAGATCACGCTTGGGCCTTTGAATCGGCACATTCCTTCGTGGCGGTTCTCTTTGTGTCGTTAAAAAATGATACTACAATAGGTCACTGCAAGCAAATTGCCGACTACTTGGCCAAACCTGGTCAATGTATGTACTACTCGAAAAAGCAGAAGTATCAACATGTTTGCAGCCATGGATACTTTGTTGCCAGTCAATCCCCCTGTTTGGATGGGCTCGTGTCCGCTAAAGAAAGTGTGAGGCATCATAATCATCATCAGAATAATTTTCAGTGTGTAAACAGGCTAGCGTCGAGGGAGGAGCACCCAGATGGGTGCTTAATTTTCTGTTCTAGCGAGTACCCAGGTGGGTTCTCATACTAGCAGACACAGCTGAGCCATTGGAGGACCCACCTAGATGGTGCAGTTACAGCTACGATGCTGGGCAAGGTAAATATCAATTGGGAATATACATAAAGTACATAGTTCCTCTGTTTCGGGGGGGAACATTGTTTTGCTGTTACTTCCTTTTGAAATTTTTGTTCGTGGATGCACATCCATTTACTGCCTGTTACTTTCCATCATCACTTGAATCCTGGGTCGCTCTGTGTGTCTTGAAAAACAACATCACAATGTCTCCCCAACTAGAGATCCCATATATGCATTATGTTTTAGTATACCTGGATCAATCTGGGAAGATCCAATATCAGCTTTCGCCATCGATGCAAGACCAACCACGGATTTTATCTCTGAACTTGGAGAAGCATTTTTTACAACACATCCAGCGAGAAACTATACACAACAATTGCCAATTTCCCCGGGAACACATGCGAAAACGCCAACGTGTTGAGTATTCAACTAGTGACGACACATCCGAGGAGTCCGACTTAGATGAGCCAGTAGAACAAAGTGAACCCATGGATAAGATCACCTTACCGATCGGAGATGAACAAAAGGTGCTGGCTTATTATGTGGAAGCCTTCAAAGCATTTCAACAGATCAACTGCCGTGAGATTGCGAAGGCTTGTATCAAGGTGATTGAACCACACAAGCAAACGAAACATCCATATAATGGGGGAAATACTCGGGATCCTGAAAGTACTAAGCCATGTTGGTGGCCTACTGATGTGATACACAAAGAGCCGGACCATCTAAAAAAACATGGTACGATGATCAAATCTCCTCTTCCTTTCCAATGCTTATAAATAACAGACCGTATACAATTACTTATTCACATATTCCGGAAGAGCCGTTGCTCTGCAAGGAAGCTTCGATATGCGAGCAAAGAAGTACAGCAACATATTAAACCCCCTGAGAAATTAGACATTTTGAACGAGATATACCGTGTGAGAGAAGCAGAAGAGCGCTATGAAAGGGGTGAAATTGGTTGGTTACACCTCTATTTTTATGGCTATGTTCTATCTAACGCACTGCCATCACTAGATGCAAATTCAGAGATTTTTGTGACCGAGAAACGCAAAAAGGTTCTGAGGACGATCAGGAATACAATAAAACACAGGACCGAGAAACAGGATTCAGATACCGACAAATATCAACCTGGAAATATGCCTGAAAATGACCCAAGTGTGCGGAAGTCTCCTCTCAAGCAGCATTGGACAATTCCCAATTTTGAAGACAGTGGAGCGATGTTCCCACTACCAAATGCCTCGGAGGGAATCAAAACTGAGTATGAGAAGTTCACACCAATGGTATCTCCCACCGGTTATCTGAATGGAATCGCTGCATCATCGGGCGAACGATCATCCTATCAAAGATGTGCCAGTGCCGAATATCAAACAGTAACATCATTCCAACAGCCAATCCCTAGCATCTATCGTGCTGGTATGATTCCTCCTCAACAGTTCATTCCCCATTCTGTTCCAGCGGGTTCGTATTTGCCATATGCACCCATTTCCACTTCCTTCACGACACAATGCCCATGTTTCTGTCCTTTCGTGCCGGATAACTGTGGTACCGACACTCAGTCGACAAATCTGGGAGCATTTATGAATGCCTTCCAGTGGAGTCGCCCCTTTGAATGGTTATATATGTCGACCATCATGGGCTGCTGAAACTCATAATGGGGAATATTTTACTGTTTCTGAGTGCGCTGACTTTGAGGCCAAGCTGGGGAATGGATCAAAAGATGTTGTCGGTCGTTTGTTGTGTCTTGTGGCCACCGGTGTGGAGAGGTTGAGAGGCGATGAAGAAGATGAAGAAAGAAGGGCAGAGCAAAGGGGAGTGTAGATAAGAAGAGGATTGAGAGACAGAGTTTTGATGAGAGTTTTGATGCAAAGAATCCACCACTGTATTTTTGTGGTTTTGTATTTAACTTAAACGACTGGGCCCAATGAATACTAGAATGGAAAGCAACCTCCAAGAACCTTCCTATCCATCTCTGGCCGCTGTATACTTTCATCTCCCATACTTCAATAACGTCGCTGCTGCTTTCCACCGTTCTCCTGGTTCTCTTCTTGAGCTATGTCTAGTATCATTGTGTGTTGATCAACGCACTTCTGTATAAGTTTGGGATTCAACCTTGCTGTTTCGATTGTCGACTCTTTAACGACCTGGTTTTGCTGCTCCATTTTGCGCTTCCCATTCACAGTGATTTCTGTTTCATCTGCCAATAGACCCATAGTTTGGAAAAGACATTTGGAATTTTCTGTGAATAAATAATATATTTACAAAGATCAGAAATTGTAGCAGATACGAGGTACAAATAACTAAGGGCAGATTTCGCTCACATAAGAGACACTCATGCTAGTGCAAAAACTGCAGAAAGGAGAAGATAATTGATTTGCTTGAATGGGTTCATATATGCATTCTTCTCTACTCTGGCTTTCGCCCGTATATCACATATAATTCACGGTATATGTGAAGTTCCTCTCTTTTCAGATCATCTCTCACCAGGGCCAGACATACTTGCAACTCATCCATTGACCACTGAAGACCTTGAGTGAAAACATGGAGTGAGAATGCTTCCAGTCCTTCCAGAATATCCTGAAGAGCAAAAATGCCCAATTGCTTCAATTTATTGCCTTCTGACCATGGTCCTATTGGAATCTATTTCATTTTAGTGATTGGTCTTCATCAAATGTATGAAGCCTGACATACCTTGAATCTTTGGATTTTGATATTGACAAAACCAGCTTTTCCCATCCTCTGTGTGCAGATAGTTGCTCCGCAGAAAGGCTTTTGCAGCTTATTCCGGCCCTCTATGATATACTGTTGCCATCAAGTGCATGTACAGCTGTTTTATGCGTCTCGTCATCCGAGAGGAAGCCGTGTTCAAGTGATTGAAGTTCAAAGTATCCGCCAGGTTTTAAATGCTCAAAAGCTCCTTTGCACAGTCTTTCGCAGTTGTAGATTGAACCATCCAACTCACGCCCATGGATGAAATCAAATTCGTATGGCAATTCCCATTTCTCAAAGTCGTCAATCTCAAAAATGCAATTTGGTGGAACACTGGAATAAATCATAAGCCAGAGCATATTTGATATGGTGGGACACTTCTTACAAGGTAGGTTGGATTGGGCTTAAATCGTTTCCTCGAACCACCGCACTGGGGTAACGTAATCAACCACTCAACGCCCGCTATTTTGCCACCACTACAATGAAATCTTTTCATTAATATCTCAACAACGCAATTAGATTTTAATATGATATATTATATGATGAAAATATATATAGAAAATTACATATAAAAATATATAGCTAATTCAAAAGATGTTTGTTGGGCTTAATAACTCGCCCGGAACGCGAAATCTTGGGTGGAGGCAGATTCAATGAGCAGGCAGCGGTCAAATCCGTAGGGGTTGCAATATCATCCGGACCCCCCGGCGGCGGACCCGCGGGCAACCTGGCAGAGCTCTGAAAACGCGATTTAGCCACTCTTTGCGAAATCGAGGGTCTGATTTCCCGATTAGGAAGGTGATTTTTGGACCCCCGAACCTGGCCCCCCCCCAACCGCGATTGCTGCCGCGCAGCAGCTCGTTCTTCCTTTTCCTTTTGCTCTTGGGCCTTCTTTGCATCCCTAAGCTCCCTGTCAATCTGCCGTTGAGCGGCTCTTGCGGCCTTATCCATCTCCTTTTGCTCCTTAGCTGCCTGGCGAGCTGCCTCCCGCTCCATTCGCTGTAACATGATATCTGTCTCCTTCTGCTCCTTAAGAATAGCGTGTTGCAACTTGGCATCCTCCTTACGAGCCTGTTCATCCTTTTTGGCGGCCTCTGCGGCAGTCATCTGCTCGCGGATGCTCTGCACCTTTGCCGGTGAAAAGAACTGTGCCAATGACGGATTTGAAGAATCTAGCAACCCCATTGCCCTGCCACGCTTGCGACGTCTTCTTTCCTGATTAAGAGCTTGCTGTAGCTGCCTGTTCTCTATTAAAAGATCCTCTTTATCAAGAGCAAGATTCTCTCCTGCACGGATCACCTGGTTGAGATCGCTAGATATTCGACGCTGCCGCTGCTTGACTTGCTTGACTAATTTCCGCATGCCAATAATAGATGTAGGGGTTCTGGGTCGATATTGCGCGTCTGGGGGGGTGCAAGGGCGTATTGCAAGCTTTTTAAGAACCTGTTCTGGATCAAATGGATGTAGGCCAACCGCAGCGAACGCGGATATAATATTTGAGGATGTAACTGATTCCTTCCAAGCAGCATCAAATAGCTGCCAAAAAGACCTCTTTGTAGTGCGTACAAATCCCATACCGGTTCTCATTCGCTCATTCAAATGCTTAGAATATGATTTGCTCAATGGTCCAAATATCCCAACATCTAGCGGTTGTAATCGGTGTGTAGAGTGGGGAGGAAAGACAGCAAGTAAAATCTTATGCTGAGCCGCGTAATTGATGAATGCCATATTACATGGGATGAGTGGCCATCTAATATAAGAAGCAGTATCCACGCCTGCTTTCTTTTTTGTATGAGGTTCAAAGATCTTCTTTAACCACATTAACCCATATTCATCATTGCTCCATCCATTCTCTGAAGCAGCAAAGTAGACCTGATCCTTTTTGCTATCAAAATCTTCCAGCCAAGTATCTTGCATATCCCTTGATTCCCCTTGATATATGAGAGCAGGTGGGAGTGAGGTTCCATCGGCGCAAATTGAGGCAAGTAGTGTAATGAATTCGCGGCTGCCATCCTGGCTGGCACCTATTGTACGGCCGGATTTGAGCGCATTAATTGATACAATACGCTTGAGGGTGTGGATGAAGCCCAATAGGAATCCTTTTTCATCGAAGTTGTAGATATTCCCAGGTTCAATATTGTATTTAGTGATCTTTTCCTGTAGCTGCAAATCAACAATAAATTAGCAAGATAAAAGTAAGAAAAGCAGTAGAGAAAAGCAATATATACAAGATCAAAATAATGCTTAAAGTATGTAGAATTGTCCGCAATCTTGCGTTTTTGGTCGATATTTCGCAGGTAAACTGACTTGATTACATCCTTGTGGCGTTGACAGAACCTTGCCACCCAGTTGGCTCCAATAGGTTCTTTTAATATCTCAACAACAAGATTATGAAGGATTTGGGGCGTACAAGGGAAACCGCGATCTGCCAATCGATTGATATGAAAAAGGAGTCGATTTTCTTGCGAATCTGTGAGGATTTTGCGGTGGATAGAGGTTGCTTCCTTTCTTGACGTTTGAACACCTCTATAGCGCCGTGAGAGTGTATAACGACTGATTCCATATTTCTCAGCGGTCACAGTGTAATTAGGAACCAATTGGGCATTCAAATCATCAATCGCGGACAATATAACTGCCTCGTGGTGCATCTTGTGGGTGTTTGAAGATGGATGAAAAAATGAGGATTGGGTGGGCGTTGAGTGTAGACGGGCGTTGAGTGGTTGATTACGTTATTTGCTGCCCATGATTGTTAGCCACGCTTGAAGTCATGGACATTTGCTTCAGAGGTACGCACTCGGCACATTCTATCGCCCAGATACCTGTTCCTGTTCCCATATCAAGAATGTACTGAGGCTTGTCGCTAATGGGAGCAAGAAACAACCGATAATCGAAGGCGAGTGTATACATCCTATGCAACTGTGCCCTGGTCAGATCTTATGCAATGAGTATCCAGATACCATCATTTACCATATCCATCCGATCCTTTTCCCGCTCATCGTTCGGCTATCAACCAGTTAATAACCATGTTTCTCCACCATAAATGGAGAGGACTCACAAGAAGGTATTTCCCTTTACAAAATGCATGATATGTTCGGCCATTCTGCTCATTTAGCTTGTGCGAGCCAAGTCTGTTGAGTTTCTCTTACCTGAGTCCTGAGATTGTTAGCTGGGATAGCCATTTTGGGTATGAAACAAAGTACTTACGGATAATCGGTGATACTTTCTGTGAGGGAAAATAAGTCATCCTCCAATTCAGAGTGGTAGCTGCTGGTACTGTCCATCTCCTCCTCCTCCTCCTCCTCCTCCTCCTCCTCCTCCTCCTCCTCCTCCTCCTCCACTACCTTCTCTATTTCATTCTCAACTTCACCCACTCTAACCCCTTTCCTCTCTCCCTCCATCTCTACGCCATGAGAATGGTCTGGTAATATTGCTGTCCCAGGTCGACTAGGTAATTTGACAAACATACTGAAGAAAAGGAGAGACGATGAACATGGCTTCCAAATGTCTGATACAAGGGACAGGTTGCCCTTATATGTACGAAAGACATCGCCCTCTGTTTATAGATAGCAACAGCAACAGTGAGTGTAGGCTTGAAACCAAGGAAAATAATTTTTAGCACCTCCATTGACTCAAATTTGGTCACATATCTCATTGCTAATGCTAATAATTCAACCAGTTGCAAAAGCATAGGTAAAAATTGTACTGGCTGGCAGGGCAAGCGCCATTCAGACACGGACCACCAATGCTTGTTTCTTGAGATTGCATTTTAAGTATCAACGCCTGTGGAGCACGCATTTTTAGCATTGTTATTTCAAATACAGTTAGATTTATTTAGATTGTCAAAGTGTCTTAGTCAACAACCGGTGAAAGAGATACAATATATACAACGCCGACACCAATCGAAGCTTTGATGTATGTACTTCCACAGGTTCCTCCATAATCCAATTACAAAGCTCATAACAACAGCCGAACCAACCTTCCAATCACATGTGCGCTTCCCCTCCAAAGATTGTCTTTCGTTCTCCCAGCGTATGACCTGTCCAGGCCATGTATTCAGAGCTTCGGATGGGATAGTTATGGTGTGGGTACATGACTCATAAAAAGAGAGTGTAACGGAGCCAGGATGACTGGTCTTTTCGCCAATGATATGCAGGTGGCCACTCAAGGGGCACGACTGGTTGCATCGCATTGCATCCCTGATATGACCAGCCTCAAGTACCATGGCAATGCCCGCCCATGAGCTCATAAGATCGGATGTTGAGGCTGGGAGTAGCTTGCAAGTGCCTGCACTGACAAAATAGCTATCCCCGCGCCTTAGAAGTTGGAGAACGGGAGGCGAAGCCTGGTTCCGTTAGTGAAGCTACCGCATATGGGGGAGGAGATGTACCATTGACATGATCTCAAAACTGGAGGATTTTACAGATCCTCTCTGCAAGCTATGGTGCTTCACTGAACTGTGTGCTTTCTACTTCTGCATCAGTGAATGCTACGCTGCGAAGGTCGTTTGAGACTCGAACTGAAGAACTCATATGGCAATGGAATAACATGTCAACCAACTTTGTATGATAAAAGTAAGCACGCCCTTCGCATGCAACGATGTGAGCAGACTTTCTCCTTGCGTCTAAGACAATAATTCGAGTGCAAGCCAACATGGAGGAGCCCGTATTCGAACGAAGCAACGAGCTAGCGGTGAGGCATCTCTTATAATCAAAAGCATTGAGATGCAAAGGTGGCTTCAATTAGTATCAAGATAGTGATCCCTTGCATGGGGATGGCACGGACTCAAGCTGGACATGTATATCGCTCTCGCTCTCCCAGTGTGATCGACGCAAGTTTCCCCGTGCCCTCGACACAGTCTGGAAGCCCTAGCTGCACTTTGCATACTACTAATCTTCCTCAAGGCATCCATACAATGGCAAAGATAGTCTGGATGCACGGCAATCAATCACTGTCACCTTTTCTCTTATTCTGTGCATACACAACACTAGCTGGCATGGGATCACAGAATCCAAAACAAATGCCAATCCCCAACCATCTTCTCAGCCCCCATTTCAAAAGACTTTTAAGCTGTTTTCTATTTTTTACCCTTTCTTTTATCTTACTTGATGTTGCCTTCTGGACAGTTGCAATAGCTGCGGTGTGGCTACCTGTCCAGTTGATCAAAATATTTCTTCAGCGACAAAGAGCAAAGAGAAATCAGGATTTAACAAGAGTCAGTGCTCTTCACGAACCATTTTTGACCCTGCTCCGGCAAACCAGTTCTGTCTGCCGGTCATCCCACAGACACGC
This sequence comes from Histoplasma mississippiense, assembly GCF_000149585.1. Taxonomy (NCBI): domain Eukaryota; kingdom Fungi; phylum Ascomycota; class Eurotiomycetes; order Onygenales; family Ajellomycetaceae; genus Histoplasma; species Histoplasma mississippiense. The sequence goes on along the minus strand of NW_001813982.1, from coordinate 1,736,281 downwards.
TATTCTTTACCAGGATCAGTGAGTTGATGAGAATGGATGTCCGATCTCTTTTGAATCCTTCAGATGATGGAGAGAGAACGATGATCGCTGCTGTGGCATTAACAGAGTTGAGAAAGAGATCTCAGCCTCTGTTGATAACTCAGAGCCAGGTCAGTTTTCCACACAGGGTAAGATTTCTCCAGCTTATGGGTCATACCTCTGGCTGATTTCTTCTCAATGTATAGCAGCAAATGACAACTGTGGATGCGACCTGCTGCTGTGAACAGGAAGTGCTTCATCAACTTCAGAATGGAAGTACTAAACCTGCTGAAATTTCCATCCAACGAGTGTTCACGAGAGAAAAGAAACATTCACAATATCGGAACATGAAGGCAAACATCACTGAACTACCCATCGTACTGAAACAGCAGATTATGGGCCACTTGAACACGAAAGACATTGCCCATCTAGCCTGTACCTGCAAATCCTTCCTCTCGATCGAGCTATATCTTTATGAGACCTTCAACTTGGCCGCCTGCAAGAAGGCATATTTCCATGTGTTAAAATTGTCAGCAATGATCAATCAAGATTCAGCCCTGGCTGGACATATCAAAACACTTGAGATCGGTGATCTGAGAAAAGAGGATACTAGACAGAAATTGGACGAATTGGATGAATTGATGAAAGCAGCGGGATGGGAGACCAGCCTATCGGCAGATGAAAGCGTCGCACACTTGCTATCTCAATTGAGCAGCCTTAAGTCATTTTGCCTTAACCACCTTCATGGTGAGGTGCATCTAACCACCTTTAACTTTGCCACACTGCCAACCCTGACCAGACTCAAAGTACCGGCGGAATCCCTAGTATCGCACCCATCACCCCTAATCCATCGTCTGCCTCCCACATTAGAATATCTTTACGTGAAAGAGGCAAATGATGAAGTGAATGAAGACATCTTGCCTCAATTGCTGATAGACTATATCACCGCAACTTCTTCAAGGTTAAAGCTGGTATCCATTCAATCATATGCTGAATATTGGAAAGACAGAGCCGCCTTGTTGGACAACACATGTAAAAATTGTGAAGTGAAACTAGAACTTCAATACCGAACAGGAATGCGTGAAGCTTGGGGTTTCGGTTATATGGCGATTCTGAAAACTCATGGAATAGAGGGTCGTTCTCAATGCATGCCACTGAATTGCTAAACCGATAAATAGGTGTGGGTCACGTGGCATTCTAGTGCATCAGGCTATACCCATTTATCATCCCTGTATCTAGCAAACCACTCTGCACATATATAGTGCATACTATTTCCTCATGAGAAGGAAGGACTTATTTCAAATATAAAGCTAGAAAATATATGCGGATTCAAGCAAAAATAGTAGAAAGTCAAAGGAATAAGAGGGAAGAGCAAACAAATGAGATATAAGAAAACTCATACAATAGCAATAGTGCTCCAAGGCAGGAATAGCGGGTCCATGGATCCTTGCTAACAATAATCAGGCTTGTGCAGCACATCATCGTGGCTTATGTGCTGCTTGTAGGCGTTCATTCCTCCCTAAGCTTTATGCCGTGGATTGAAAGCCTGGCGCGATTAAATAGCGATACTTGATAAAATTCTTTGTGATGATGTCACTTGGGAGCCCCGAAAAAATGTCTTGATGTCCTTGAAGAAGCCAAATGCATCACCCAATCATATCCATATCAAGTAGAGCTCGCTTTGTTCGGAGGCCATGTCAACTGCGCGCATCTCCCTGTTTCTTTGTGGGTTTCTCGGACATCATTGGTGGTGTTGCAATGATGGGTGTGTTATCCGGAAATAGAGGATAGGCACAATGATATAAAAACTTTCTTGAGTCTTTTTCCTCCAAAGTGAGTACCCTTGACTGCTTTACGTGCCAAGAAGTGTAGTCTTGCTGAACAATCAACATTTCTTTCTCTCCTTGAAATGTCCTCTCCCTTCTTGAACCTAGATGGAACTCCTCTCTGTGATCCTGTTCTTTGCCACGGCGGAACAGGAGTCGTCGTTCGACGAGGTGACATCGCCGTCAAGCTGCCATTGAGGTATATTGGTGATAACGATGACGATACCCAAGCGAACCGTCTCGTCATCAAACATGAAGAAGATGTGTATCGGCGGCTACAGGATTGTGATGGTGTTGTGCGTTGCTTCGGCTTCCCTGGATATTGCATTCAAATGGAGTTGATGGAAAATGGAGATCTTGCTACGTATCTGAAGGGACAACGCCCGGTGCAGTCTCTTCAGCTCTCATGGTTTCGGCAAATGGCTCATACGCTTGTTCGCATACACGACCGTTGCGTTATAGTGGCAGATATTGCTACAAAGAATTTCGTTCTCAGTGCTGACCTCTCTGTTAAATCCTGTGACTTCACTGAGTCCTCTATTCTGCCCCTTGGTTCTGACATGGAGCGCGCCGACGACCATGGTTACCTCAATTTACACGGACATTGGCCAATTGGGTGCTGTGATATACGAGGTTATAACCGGGCAGCGTTGCGAATTTGATCTGTTTAGGGATCAGCCGTCGGGGCCCGCCTGCGCAGCCTGGCCGCGGCGGGAGATTCTCCCTTCCACCAAGAATGTTTGGCTTGGTTCAATCATTGAAAAGTGTTGGACTAAAGGTGCATTCCAGAATGCGAGAAGTCTACTGGCTGCACTAGAGTTAGTCACTCTAGATTGTCCATCCGAACGCGAAAAGAAGATACATGAACATTTGGGATTCCATGTCAATGTGTTTGAGATATGGCCCCATCTCTCGCTTCCACAGGAGAGGACGCTTGACAAATATTTATCACATGAAAAATTAAATCAGACTCAGCAACTGAACTGGGCGCGGGAAGCTGCTGCTGCTGTCTCATATGCACATTCAAAGCGTGTCCTTACCGGCGGTTTTGCCGCACGAAGTTTCTTAATTGCGGATAAGCAAACACTCAAATTATGCCACTTTGCAAACTCTCGCATCGTTCCTAAATATCTAAATATTGACGAAATCAACGAGGACGGTCTATCAGTCAAGTATGACATAGCCTGTTTCGGTTCCCTAATCTACAACATTGCTACAGGAAGGAAGTTCGAAGTTCCCATCTGTCAACTACCTAATTCTAGTGCGCAGGGTTGTGGTGAGGATGCGGCAGTTTCCGAAACTAAGGACTACATGATTCCACGACAAATAGATAAATACATACATGAAGAGCTTCCTAACACAGTGGACGTATTCATGGGCAATGTAATCCGGGACTGTTGGGATCAGGACGGGTATCAGAGGGTGGAAGATGTCTGTAACGCACTCTCTGAGCTCTCAGAGTGCGATCTCTCGGGTTTAGTCTTAGGAACTATGGCAGAAAGCAACTCAATACACCGCTGTTTGCAATCTATGTTGACAGTGAAGAGCCGGTTTCGCCCTCATTTATTTTATCTTCATTTTGTTCCCGTGGTTGTGGTTGCGGCTGTCTCGCTGGTATTTCTTGTCCTACATCAAGCTTTCTACAAAGCAGCCAGGCCTGACTTATGAGACGCTGGACAGAGATTTGAGATACAGGACAGAACAGAAGTCTCATCGGTTTTATTGTATTACTACTGTCTAATTATTATGCCCAGGTGAAAGTTTGTTATTCGACTCTGATTTCCTCACACTTAATAAATTACCATTAGAGATGAAGAAAACGAGTCAGCTCCTCTTTCTCATCACGTATTAATTTAATTCTATAATATGCTATGGATGATTGCTAGGTGACAATCTAGCGCTGTCAGCGTCCTGGATCAGACCCCACTGAGCAGCTGTGAGTGCCAAAACTTCGATGACTTCCCGCAGCCAGCCTGAAGCATGCACCCTTTTGCGTCCAACATTAACGCCATAGGCGGGATCGAGGCCCCGTTGGAACTACGGTATAGTCACGATGATTGGCTTGCACTTTCTCTTCCGCTTCCGTGTGTCAGTCATCGGCGATGCTCCCCTTTCTCGGAGTTTTGAGGACCATCGCTGCTGCAAGGCGCTTAATTTTCGGTGTGGAAACTGCTGCTTGATCTCCCACCAACGCCAGCCGCGCGTCTTCAGATCCTTTAGTCGCTCATCTTCACCCTGGGTCCACCGAGATCTCTTCCTGTCCAGCTCCGCGGTTCTTGGATCTTTGTCCACACTTTCGGTGTCGATATCAGCTACCCCACCATCCATGGCACGCTCGGCGTCCGTTGAAGGATCTTTACGGAGGTCGAGGAGCCTTTGAGCAAAGGCAGACACCAGCGCGGAAATGTCCTCTGGGGATAACAGCCGCGGGCTAAAAGTATGCTCGGAGCCGCCGGCGGGTGCCACCGGACCGCAGCGTGTGCACCATTCGTGATCCACGCGTGTGGAGCTTATAGAGTGCTCCGTGGCGGCCACTGATCGCCCGCTGCGAGGTGCCCGCTTGACCTCTCGATGATGCCCAACGACTCGCGCACCCCGAGATCGAGATTGTGGTCGACATGATGTGGTAGCGGCTGACCGTGAGGAAATCTTGCGCCGCTTTGATTGCTGCTTCACTAAATCATCTCCGTCGCTACTCGCGGTGTAATCTCCGTCCGAATCATCAGAGAGATCAGTCGTGCCGGTTATGTCCCACTCCCCCCAGTTGTCATCTGTAGGCTGTGCTGGGCTACCGGTAAGATGACGGTCCTCAATCAAAATTTTACACTTAGATTTTGACCGGGTGTTCCGTTGGTGGGTCCCAGGGTCATGCTGTGCGCTTTCATTCCCCTTGATTTTTTCCGGGTCTTCTCGATGGCGATGGGAGATGGATGGAATCACAACCGCGACCATAGACTCCATAGACTCCATTGACCCGACATCGGATCGGCGGTACCGTCCCGTGAAGGGAGATTGGCATTTCCCAGTGTTGCAGGCGTCAGTCTTGCCCTTTTGTTGATCCAGTTTCACAGAGTGAGCCACCAACATGGCAGAAGTAGAATCTGCATTCTCATTCTCATCTGAGGATGCGGAGCCCCCCTGTGCTGTAGTGCTACTCTTAGAACTGATTTCTGTTTCTAAAAACGTGTGTGAGGAAAATAGGCCTGTAATTAAAGGAATGCGGTGAAGACTCACCTTGGCTGCCATGTGGGGATTCTTGATTGAGTGTTTCATCTTGCTCCCTGTTCAACTCCAACAAGTGGGGTTGCTTCTCTGATGCCGGCAGAGGATTCGATTTACCATTGCTGGTGAGTGGTTCCGCCAACAAAGCGGACTGGGTCGTAATGGATCCCACGAACAATTCCAGACTAGGTGAGGCTTCATTCGTCTTCTCCTGGCATCGATCCTCATTCCTCTTCTGAAAATCTGGAAGGAGATCTGGATTAGAGATGCAAGAAGCCCAGAACGTTCAACGCCCTTGGAAGAGAAGACACAATGAAGAAACCAATAGGCCTACCTATGGGATCATGTCGTGCACCGTACGGGTGCGGCCGCGAATCTAGAGTGATGATATCACCACAAGAAGTGATGTCAGTGGTCAAGTCCACAAAGCTCTTGCTCTCGAGGCCTTCAGCGATTCCATTCTTTATAAACACCTTATCGAAATCATTCAGCACAATAACCTGTGCCGGATCTTGGCCGCTGCGGCTGCCTTGAAGTGGGGTGCACGGTGGGAAACTGGAAGGGGGACAGCTGGGTAGGGGATGTGGTTTCAATGATACAGAGTGCATGGGCTGAGTCTGGAGAGATACAGATGTAGAGTATGGTGGGGGATTGACGACATTAGGACGGCCAGGTAGACAGAAGGGGAAGAGGGAGAGGGGATGGGAAGGCCTGAGGGGTTTCAGAGGGAGTGTTGTGAGTGTAGAGCATGGAGGGCGAAAGTGATCGGGATGGGCTTGAAAGGTTTTACGTTCTGGCTGAGAGGGGGTATAGTTGATGAACTCCATGGTGGCCAAATGATATTCACCTGCTCTGAAATGGTCTCACGGGCTGTTTTGTTCAATCTCGCTGATGAAGTTCACAATTTTGTGGGAGGAAGAAGGACATCTATATAGCAGGTTCAGAAGTGCGGCACACACTGGCTCAATGCAGAGCAAGATGGCTTGAGCTTCACTGTGCCAAAGAAGCAGGTGCCATTTTCTGACCCAAATCAGCCAAGTGCAGCCTCCTCGTCCCCGCATGGCATGAGCTAAGCCGACCAAGAACAGTCTCCCCAACCACATTCGAAAAGAACGGCGAGCCCATCTTAGCAGCCTCTCACACTGCGAACGGCATATGTAACTCCCTAATGCAACTTGAGCAAGAAGAAGGCAGCACCGGGATGATCATAATCTATTAAGAGATCCCAAATGATGCCTAGATTGGCTGCAACGATCCATTTCGCTGCAGATATAGGAACAGGCTAAATTACATGTGAGTTCTGTGGTGAGGATAACCAGCAGGGGTTGATGTTGCAAGGCATACCAGCCGATACCATCCAGCTTGCACAGCCCGCTAACACCTCATCATCCAAGCTTAAGCTTCGCCTCCAGCAAGGAAATTGAATATGTCGCCCTTGCAGGGATAAGGGATGCAGACATGCACGGCGGCGCAGATAATACGAAGCGAGAGAAGCGACGACAGCCATTCATTTGTCTTCAGCTCATTCACATGAAACACACAGAGGTCTAGTCATCAGCAACGCTGCAGTCAGACCAGATGATCGTATCGTTGTGGCTCCTCAAAGTCGTTGAATGCCTATATGGAAGCCTGTCCCAAGGATCGGTTGACAAGGCCACTGATGCGGCTGTGTCGCAATTCCAAATCTAGACCCACATGTACAGCTTCACGAGGAATGAGGCATTTTTGCCATTGGCTCAAAATGCGGCACGTCCTCTGCCCTGATATCAGGCAAAAAAAAAGAAAAGAAAAGGAAAGGAAAGGGAAGGAAAAAAGACCAGCAGTCCGAGAACGGCAATGGATGTGATGGATTAAGAGCGTGTAAAGAATGAAAGAACAGCGGAAAGAAACTGGAGGATGGAAACAGTAAACCACAGAAGAACAAGAGTACAAGAGTATGATGAGGGTTATGAAGACAATGGATTGTTGTAAAAGTAGTCGAGCTATGGCAGGTTGGGTAACTCCATTCAGCGTGGTAGTGGCGGCGGTGAGTCGGCCCAGCGTTTGTCAAGAGGAAGAGGGATACAGGCGTCAGGGTTCGGCGATCGCCGATGAAGAGGGGGGAACAAGGGAAGGCTGAGATTGGAAAGGAAAACGAGATAGAAAGTGCGTGCACAAGAGAGGGAAAGGGGAGCATCTTATATAGTTGCGATGGGTGACGTCGACGCGAGCCACAGCAGCAAGAGCAAGCGCCATCCCTGAACAGGCAGCGCCAAACCGAAATGGGACACGCCAGACCCGAACGGGCGATGCTAGGTCGGATGAGGAGGGCGTCTAACTGCAAGGGGAGGGGGCCACGGGGAGGGTGGCGCCGATGCAAATAGAAATTATACTATTCAAATATGATATTGTAGCTTTTCAATTGTTTTCAGAAAGGATAATTATGAGAAAAAAGTAATTAAATGATTTGATTGAAGAGAAAAAAAGTTATTTCTTTTATATATTCACAACTCAGAGCAGTTAGAGACTTTATGTGGCGTTCCGCCCCTAGTCTCCCTTCCGCCCTGCTCCTTCCGCCCCTGCATTATTATTCCTCCTATTCTTCCCGTATGCTGCGATCGCTCCTTCCTCTGGATTGGATCGCTGACGGGATGACTACGTATATATATAGGGGCGTTCGCCCACCTTTCTAGATTAGAGAAACTCAGACATGAATTATCCTACTAATTGAACGGTGTACGCCATACTTTAGAATTTAATTTATTAAATATAAATTGTAAATTGAAAGAGATGATATCACAATCTGTAAAGTCAGTTTGAATAGTGAAGAGTTGAAAGGTTTTTTTATGAATGTCAATTAAATTCTGCAGAAACTGACATTTTTCATATTGCTTATATTCATATTGAGTGGTTTGATTAACTGCTTTTAAATGATAGTGTTTATACTGCTGAAATAACACCTCATTTAGCGGTTGTAGTATATGAGTTGAATGTGAAGGAAATTCATATAGAATAATCTTGTGAAGATTGCGGTATTGCAAAAATTCTTCAGTGAGATGAGATTCATAATTGTTAAAAAACAGCAATTGATGACTATCTTACTGACATTTTTTAATAACTTTATTAAAATGTTGAATTTAAGCAAAGTCAATCTCATCATTGATATAATCAGTATCTGATATTGTGATTGTATATCCATTCAATAAATTGCTTTATGTATATCAATTTTTAAAATAAGTTTTAAATTTTATGATGATGAAGAGATTCAACACCTCACTGTCTGTTAAAATACATTCAATCACAATGATCAATTCTCAAGAATATGATGAAGTTATAACTGAATTCAAATTTTTAAAAGTAATAATAACTCATTCTTCACATTCTTAACTTTCTTGAAAGCTAATCTCATCAAAGTTGTAGATATCACAGATTTGAAATGTGTATTTTTGAAATAAAATTTTTAAATAATTAAATCATATTTTGATGTAGTTAATATTCTTTATAGCAATTCTTTTCAGATTCATTTTCTTCTGCTTCACTCTTTTATATTTATTCAAGTTTTGTATATATTGATAGATTCACATCTTGCTGATCACAAATGAGAAGGTTGAAGAATCAGTATAATGATATTTAAAAATAAGATTTATATTATCTTGAATTTGCTCTGTGATCAGTGAGCAATTATTTCTGTTCATATGAGTTATTCACTCTTTCAACACATTCTTCTGACTCTTGCTAAGCTTCTTGTTCAGTGCAATCTTTGCATTGCACATTTTTCTTCCATTGATTCTCACTTGAAGATGTTGATAAGGAATGTTGAATTTGTGTGTCAGAGATAGGATTTTTTGTTTTTGATTGCCATTATAGACTTCAATGGCATTCTGAATACATTTTTCAATATCATCCATCTTATTGGTCATGGTGGTGATGATATATTAATATTTGAAGGTTGATTAATGAAGAAGTTGATATTTTTATCGTTACGCTGTTTTTATCGTTAACTACAGTGTGGCGCACCCACATCAGGTGTGGGTGCGCGCGGCACGATTAGTGGGTATCCCCCTCCGGCGGATTCGGAATCATCAACATCACCTTCAATGATAGGAATCACTGACATTGTGACCGGTTGTTCTTTAGATGCGTGGTATCTGCTCGTTTGAATTTCCGGAAATGTTCATAGAGAACTTCGATGGGGAAAGGGAGGGTCAGGGTCGAGCTAGTGTTTCATTGATCTCCCAGTATTGCTGGTATTCGGCCATCCGGATATTCATATCCGTCAGGGTAAACGCCATGATCAATTAAACTCTGCTGGAAGTTACGATTATAGGGTGTGGTGCTTGTGGACTTGTTGGTACTCCTTGTATCTGCGCTTGTTGATGGAGGAAAACATTCGCGTCGCTTTCTACTCTGGGACCTTGAGCTCATTGCTTTTTTGAGGAAATTTTCCGGTTTAGAATACTGGACAATATTATCAGCAATGATGTATTTGCATGGATTTGTAGTTATGTACATTTCTAAGGTCAGTGATGTCAGGTCCTCCCAATCTGGAAACCCGCTTTATCTGCTTTGCAAGCGGGTGCACACTCACGGAGAAAGTCCAGAACAGACTGAAAAGGATTACAGTGCTTCTTCAGCTCAGTGCGAAATCATCGAGTGACAGGTCCATGGTGATTCTGGGGTGGTTTCAGGCGGCTGTTTCTTCGATCTAACTCCTCTAATGCATCTTTGGTTAACCAAATCTTTAACAGGTTATCTCAATATGATGATGCCAGCGTGTTGAGCTTCTGCCTTTTCTGAAATCGTGACCTGTCGGATGGATGAGGCTTGGGATACTGACGCTTGCGAGACGGTTTGGAGGTCACTGAACTAGGCATATGGTCGTAATTGGACTACCATTGGACCCTGTCATACTCAGCCTCTGCATATATGACAAACCCCGCTTTGCGGCTGGCTGCTCCCCTGATATCTTCATCTCAGCATGTTGGCCTACTTTGTTCTCTCGCAACTCTCGTTTGCGCATCGTAATATATCTCCCTATTCGGACGATATCGTCTCCACCGTGAGTGAGGTGTCAGCTTTTTGATCTGCATTCCAGCAACTCGATAGAACTTGATAAAAAAACTATCCTACTGAACAAAACCAACCAAAGTAGATCGACTTATTACTCCCACGTTATCCTCTCTAAATACATTTTGCTACAAGATGCGTCCTCTCGAACAGTCTACTCCAGAGATGGCTACTCAGCTTCGGACTCATGATGACTACACCGTGGGCTGGGTCTGCGCGCTGCCTAAGGAGTTAACGGCCGCTGCGGCAACGCTTGATGAAATACACGAAGAACTTCCTAAGCACCCTAATGACCACAATGCCTATACCCTCGGTCGTGTTGGCGTACATAACATTGTAATAGCATGTTTGCCGAAAGGCGAAATCGGCAACAACAATGCAGCAACAGTCGCGACTTGGATGACGTCTACTTTCCCATCAATTAAATTTGGGTTGATGGTTGGTATCGGTGGAGGAGTCCCTAAATCTGTCAGGCTTGGCGATGTTGTGGTCAGCTCGCCCACTTATGAGTTTAGCGGAGTTGTACAGTGGGATTTTGGGAAATCTCAACAAGAGGGCTTCAAACGAACCGGAGCATTGAACCGCCCCCCTACCGAGCTACTTACTGCAGTGACAAAATTAGAGAGGGAGCATAAGATGAAAGGTTCTAAGATACCACATTACCTCGACGAATTGAAGGACAACTGGCCTAGGCTTGCGCCGAGATATACCAGGCCGGAGTCTTTGAGAGATGTGCTCTTTAGAGCAAGCTGCAAGCATGTTGAAAAACCTGATACTTCCGACACCAGCACCGAGGAGAGCCAAGAGGATGGTTATGAGGAAGAGGAGGAAGGAGAAGGGGATCCTTGCAGTCACTGTGATCCGAGAGGAATCATCCGCAGAAAACCGCGGGACATGCGTGTGCATTACGGCCTTATCGCATCTGGCAACCAGGTAATCAAAGATGCGTTGATCCGGGACGATATCAATAAACGACTTGGAGGCAAGGTTCTCTGCTTTGAAATGTGGGCAGCAGGACTGATGGATAATTTCCCATGCCTTGTCATCCGAGGTATCTGTCATTATGCAGATGCACATAAGAACAAAAACTGGCAAGAACACGCAGCGTCTGTTGCACCGGCGTTTGCCAAGGAACTCCTCTCGTGAGTACCAACACAGGAGGTGGAGGAGATGTCCACAATCAAAAGTAAGGCCCATCAAGTTTTTAAACCTTTTGTTTGGTTGTTTAACATCAATGATTCTTGGACAGAGTATTCGTAAGCCTCAGCAATTCTAGCAACCATGGTTTCGCAGGTCAACTTGAAGGAGTGATTAATATCGTCAACTAACTTTATTCTCACTAACAAAACCAAGAGCATCAAACCATTACTGAGTGGCTCACACCAATGAATTATGCTCCCCAGCAAAATGATTTGATTTCCCAACGACAGGAATGTACCGGAGAATGGCTATTGCAATCAGATAAATTCCAACAGTGGGTCAGAGAACCCAAACAAGCTCTATTCTGCCCTGGCATACCCGGGACAGGCAAAACAATTATCACATCTATTGTTGTCCACGACCTTCTCAGGAGATTTCAAAATGACCCTTCCGTTGGGATCGCATATCTATATTGCAACTTCAAGCAACAAGAGGAACAGAAGCCGGCTGATCTCATTGCAAGTCTGTTAAAGCAATTACTTCAGGGACAGCCTTCTGTAGTTGAAGTTGTAAAGGACCTCTATAATCGACATAAACGCGTAAATACCCGTCCTTCACTGGATGAGCTCCGGAGTTCACTACAGCAAATTACAGCTTCTTATCAAAGGACATTTATTGTCATCGACGCACTGGATGAGTGTCGAGCTTCTCCTGATGGTCGTGAAATGTTCCTGCAAGGAATTTTCAACCTCCAGACCAACACCAATGCGAGTATTTTCGCCACGTCGCGATTTGTCCAGGAAATCGAGGGAAAATTCGACCGAAGTATCAGGCTTAAGATCCGCGCCAGTGCTACAGATGTACAAAAATATCTTGACGAAAGACTGCGGAATTGCTCGACCTTAACTCCAGAAGACAAGCCCCTTCAAGAAGAGATTAAGACCAAGATCGCTAAAGCTGTTGACGGCATGTATGTGTTATCCTCAGAGGGGGAGGATTAGCCGAGTTTGCTAACATAAACTAGGTTTCTGCTCGCACGGCTCTACGTTGATTCATTGGCCTTTAAAACAAATAAGAAGGCGATAAAACAGGCGCTTCAAGAGATAGAGGCAACGTCCAATGCACCAAATGATAGCGAAAAGTTCATAGTACTAGATACCGCCTATAAGAACGCTATGGAAAGAATCCGAAGTCAACCACCAGATTACCAAGACCTCGCTATGAGAGCCCTTCAATAGATGTCTGTGCAAAGAGTCAACTGACATCTATGGAACTTCAACATGCTCTAGCCATTGAGCCAAATACATTTGAGTTTGATACAGATAATATTGCACCTATTCAGCTTACACTCTCAGTGTTTGCTGGATTGATCATTGCCGGCGACAAAGGTGGGACTATCCATTTGACCCACTACACTACCCAGAAATTCCTTGAGCGCTCTTGGGAGAGCTGGTTTCCAAATGCTCACACTGATACTACAAAAACCTGTGTCACTTACCTATCATTTAAAGTATTTGAAACTGGATGCTGCCTGACGGAAGATGCTTTGACTGAGCGATTACAGTTATATCCTTGTTACAGTTTTGCTGCGCGGAACTGGGGCTATCATGTCAGGGAATCTTCAATTCAAGAGGAGAGCTTAATTTTGGATTTTCTTCACAGCTCAGCCAAGGTATCTGCATGTTACCGGGTTACGGAATACAATCATGGGATTATGATAGCAGGAATGCACCAGGCAGTGTACTTTAAGTTGAAGAAATCGATCTCAGCTCTGCTTAAAGGAAATGCCAATATTGAGGCTAAAGATCAATGTGAGCAGACCCCACTGATATGGGCAGCTAGACTAGGTTTTGAGCAGATAGTCAAGCTGCTGCTTGAAAGAAATGCCAATATTGAGGTTAAAGATAAGAATAGAAAGACTCCACTCTCATGGGCAGCTGAGAATGGTCATGAGCAGGTAGTCAAGCTTCTGCAAAAGGCATCATATTCTCAACCGCCTGTTGACTTCAACATCTCTTCTCTTAATATCTAATCTGTTTACAAGGGTTCTTTTTTTCCTTTCCTTTTCTTGAATCACCCTAAATTGATGTTTACATATCTCCTTCCTGTTTTCTTTCTTCTCTCAGCCGAATTGAACAATATGAGCTTTCCCCATTTTGTACTTAACATGCCCATTGTCCATTACGCTCCGTCCAGGATGTTGAACTTTTGTAGTTGCGGGCAGATGCTACAGAGCACCTACGGAACGCCCGAAGAGCCTTTCTTTCCTTTCTTACATCATTCGTTTCCCTTATTTGTTCCTTCCTCGACTTAAATGAAGCATGTATCTAAGAAACCTCTCTAGAGAAAAGAGAGAGAAGCAACATAGTTATCACAAATTAATCCAGCGCATTGCAAAAGGCTATTCTAACTGTATGGGCCTGAGGCTAGAGGTCATTTAATACCTCCCTGGGTTATGATGGTTATTGCTCAAGCATAAATGCCGCAGCAAAATTATATGATATTCCCTACTCCAGTCGATACTATCGACTTCATGGTCATATAACACAGGTTCGACCCTCGCTCCACCAAAGAACTGGAAATTCAAGTTTCATAAAAGAAGAATCCCTTATTCAATGGTGGGAATGCTTTGGAGAGATTCATCGCGATATCAGTAACGAGCAAAATTTAAAGGGGTTTGGCATGAGTACATCAGGCACTGAAAATGCGAGGGAGGAGAGGGGCAAAGCGCAAGATATTCGTACGAGCCCGTCTTAAATTAGCTCCCGACTAGGGCCTCTACTTTCACATCAACAGAAGTCTCTTCATACAATTATATACTCCGTAAAGTGGCCCGAAATGCGGGCAAAATTGAAACACGCACTTCCATACGCCAAGAAACGGCTAAGCCTTGTCGCTTGTTGGGTATGAGATGCATTGCGCTAGTCCGTAATAGGAATCGAGAGCCCAAACAGCAACCGAAGCTTTGGTTGCGGAGAATAATGCCAGCGCGATTCTGTTTATTCTCACAAAACTTAAAGCATGTTAGAACCCAGCGCAAAGATATCGGGTCTGTAAATTTAGAAAAGTTCTCAGGACAAATGCAGGAGTTGTGTTGGGGCAGTATTTCTGTGCTCTACTTCTGTGTTAGTACTCATTACTATCCCAAGATTTCCTCTGCTCAACTGAAACCAGTTGACCCCGCGCCGCAATCCACTAGCCGAAACAACATCTCCTTTTTCCTCACCAAAAGATGCTCAGAGTCTCGATCCGCCATTTCTCCACCCAGGCACCAAAGCCTGAGACTCGCGCTCACAGGCTCCTGACGATGTCGGGGATCACCTCTCTGGTCGTGGCCCCTTTCATCCCGCCCGCGATCCAGAGCTCGCGCGAAAAGAGGCATGGAAGCCCACATACGAATAAGTTGAGTAGATCAATTTCTATGATGCTTTTGTGTATTTGTCTGGGCTGCTCGCCATTTCATTGCTCACTTTCTCCTTTGCCTTTGGATTGGATTTCTTAAAACAAATATCGGCGATATATATGTTTTGCGAACTATTTATTATTCGCTCTCGATGACAAAACTGACGAGGGACTCGAAAACTTACCCCTTTACCTAGATATCCACCCCTCTGCTTCCATGCCCGCTAGAAAACGCGATTAAAACTATAAATACGTTTTACCGACGGCGTTATCTGTAAAATATACAGAGACCGCCTACGCTTTATGTCTTGACCTAAGCCCTGCTTTTTACCCAGGATGGGAGTGAGTCATTCGGGAACACTTGAGATATGGGATAGCTTCTGTTTTTGCGCATGAAGGCTTGTGGGGCGGCGTTATTGGGTAAATATCTTGCTGCATCTACTCCGTACTTTCTTGTTTTATTTGATTTATATTTATATTTCCTTTTTTTTTTTTTTAATAGATAGTACAAATACCTCAGGTGTTTCGAATACTGGGATGGATTGGGATAGGCATGACTGCTCTCTTTTTCATGGACTTTGGACGCGACCTACGAACCTTTGGGCATAAGAACAAACATGATCAAATTTGGATTTGGAAATGGGTTTTCAAACAAATTAACATTTTCTTCACCTCCGTTAAGATCTGTACAAGGAGGGCTGAGGATTCAGAGTGCGGTTTGATCAAATTTAACCATACAAACTTTTTCCACAATATAATTCAAATAAAAATACACCACATACCTTCCCCAAATGTTTCCAGATAGTCAAGTTTCCAGTTCTATATGACTACCTCCTTTTCCTTGTTTGGCTCTCCTTCCTATTCGCATACGCAGCACTAGTTAACAAAATAAAATGACAAAATGCTTCTCAAAAAAAGAAAAAGAAAAGAAAAGCCTTGTAGTCAGCTCAAAGCCACAAATTCAAAGCCGATTCCCCTTCCTCGACTTATATGCCTCTGCTGCCTCATATTTTCCTTTTTCATCAATCTTCTCCGCCAGCGTTTCGGGTTCATGCCGTGTCGCAGCAGGGTCATGTCCAGCTTCCCGGCTTGGATTGCCCGTGTCATCCGCTTGTGGAGACAAGTTCGCGCGGCCGGCTGAGGGTGAGGAATTTTGTGGCATTGTCATCGACGGTGCGATTGAGGACGGTGATTTTACGGAATTTTCTCTTCGGAGGGCTTCCTCTTTACGTCGTTGGGCTTCTTCGTGTCGGTGGGCGCGGTCGGCGTTTATGGATTTTTTGGCAAAGTAGTAGGCGCCACCGCCGGCTGTGGGGCGAGGAAGAAGACGGGGAGGGAAATGGTTAGAGAAGGAAATGGCTTGGGTTTGGGAGGATTGGAGAGCACAAGCGTAAATGGGGTTTGGATGGAATTACGTACCGATACAGAGGGAGCCCCAGCCCACCCTGTTTGTCGCGCGATAGACATGCCGGTTAGATCCTGTATAGTATTTGCCCAAAAAATGTTGTATGACGTTGGGAAAGCGGCTTGCTGCCCTGGGTACTAGATATGAGGTAGAACGAACCAGGTGGATCTAATCTACATCCAACATTTAGCATTATTAATATACCAGATGATGGGGATTCCGCAACGCACAGTATTCATTTCACTAACTGAGGCCTCTCGGTTGTCTGCTCACTGTTCAATTGAGTGCTAGCAAATTTGGTGTTGCAGTCAACAACAAGAGGAAAAGTCAAGCAACTCTCTGAGGTCTATGCCAACCAATCAGAGATGAGATAGTCTCGTCCATTCAACATTAGTGGTGAAGACCGGTGGCTCAACAACAAATCGAAGGAGTACATAGGACTCTCTTCTGGGCGAATAGCCTTGTAAATGAATATTTATTTGAGTAAATCGCCCGAGCAGAACATTTTCGAACAGTTTCTCCGAATATTATCACGGGACATTAACTCTCATCCATGATGAGTCATCCGCTTGGCGCCTTTGCCGATAACTATCAAACCTGAGCCCAACTGTGAACACTTCAGCGCTTCTTCCTGCGCTGCTGTCAACAACAACCGGTGAAGAGCTCACAGTATTACTATCACCGGTATAAAGCGGTTTCAGAAGCTACTGGCTTTTTCTGAATGTCCACATGGGCCAGTATTTTTGGCTCTGATCCCGGATACTAACCCCTTGTACCAAGTGCTGTCCATTCCCTGTCGTAGCTCGACTTGAGGGTTCGTCGCGGCTTCGCCAGACGTGATTTGCGATAGTATGCCTCCGAAAAGGAAGGCAGCTGGCAGTATGCTTATCCCTTCTTTTCTAGGGTCTGCTTTAACTGTCGCTGACCGGCTATGGTAGGTGGTAATTCCGGACGGGCATCCAAACGATCCACGCCAGTCCCTGTTTCGGCTCCCCAGAGTGTCCGGAGCAGCGATGAGTACTCAGACCCTGGGGTTGCGGACGATGATGAATATGATGGCGATAGGCTGAAACGTGAGTCGAGAGTTTGCCCATAGGAAATTTTGTTGATTACAGCTTGTATTGCGTTGCTAAAGAAATGAAAACTTGTCCAATGCAGAGGTTGTCGAGAAATTTTCTCTTCAGGCCTTTAGTCAAAAGAAGAAAGCGGACATCCAACGACAGGATCCACATTTCGGCTATAAAGACTTCTCATCCTTGCCTTTGAAGCCCGACCACGCTAACCGACCGCTATGGATCGAGCCGTTGAAGGGCACCATCACGCTGGAAAGCTTCTCACCTCTAGCGCCCCAGGCACAAGATTTCCTTACGACGATAGCTGAGCCTCTGTCAAGACCTACGCATTTGCACGAGTATCGATTAACGGGAAACAGTCTTTATGCTGCGGTCTCAGTGGGCTTACTACCGGGAGATATCATTAACTTCCTGGATCGTTTGTCCAAAACGCCGCTACCGGAAACAATCAAGTCTTTCATTGTCAATTTCACCAAGTCGTATGGAAAGATAAAAGTTGTTTTGAAATACAATAGATTCTTTGTGGAGAGCTCGGATCCTGCCACTCTGCAGATGTTGCTTCAAGATGAAGTTATTGGGCCGCAGAGATTGCAAAACTCGGAGGGTATAATACAGCAGGCTGCTCCCAAAATGGCAGGGTTGGTCATTCCCGGAACTAAGGATGCGGCTGGGGTGAAACAAAATCCAGACCGAAAGCCAATGGAGGGAGATACAAATGGTCGCCCAAAAGAGGATGGCCTCTTGGTTGATTTGAGAGAAGAGGATGATGACGACGAGCCCAGCACAAGTCCACAGTTTTGAGATCCCAAACACGGCCGTGGAATCTGTTAAGGCTCGATGCCAAAGTATGGGCTGTCCAGCTCTTGAAGAATATGACTTTAGAAACGATGAAATCAACCCTACTCTAGATATCGACCTGAAGCCCAATGCGCAAATCCGCAGTTACCAAGAGAAAAGTTTGAGTAAAATGTTTGGAAACGGACGAGCCAAGAGTGGAATCATCGTCCTGCCTTGCGGTGCAGGGAAAACCTTAGTTGGCATAACAGCCGCCTGTACCATCAAGAAAGGAACCATTATCCTTTGCACTAGCTCGATGTCCGTTGTTCAGTGGAGGAACGAATTTCTTCGGTGGTCTAATATTGATCCTAGTGATATTGCCGTTTTCACTTCTGACAACAAGGAAAAATTCCGGAGAAATACTGGAATTATAGTCTCCACATATTCCATGGTATCTCAAACACGGGCTCGTTCCCACGATGCGGAGAAAATGATGGATTGGATGCAATCTCGGGAATGGGGCTTGATGATCTTGGACGAGGTCCACGTCGTTCCCGCGTCGATGTTCCGGAAGGTCACTTCGGCCATTGCGACTCAGACCAAACTTGGGCTCACAGCGACTCTTCTTCGTGAGGATGATAAGATCAAGGATTTGAATTTTTTGATCGGCCCCAAGTTGTATGAAGCCAACTGGATGGAGTTGGCTGAACAGGGCCACATCGCCAAAGTCCAGTGTGCTGAGGTGTGGTGCCCCATGACAACGGAATTTTATACCGAGTACATGCGCGAGAAATCTAGAAAAGCAGCGTTACTCTATATCATGAATCCGAGGAAGTTCCAGGCGTGTCAGTTTTTGATTGATTACCACGAAAAGCGTGGAGACAAAGTCATTGTTTTCTCTGACAATGTTTACGCTCTCGAACGATATGCCCTGAAATTGAACAAGGCCTACATCTACGGCGGAACGCCTCAAAACGAACGATTGCGAATTCTAGAGAACTTCCAGCACAATGAACAAGTCAATACAATCTTCCTGTCCAAGATTGGTGATACCTCGCTAGATCTGCCTGAAGCGACTTGCTTGATACAGATCTCGTCACATTACGGCTCTCGTCGTCAGGAAGCGCAACGTCTCGGACGTATCCTACGTGCCAAACGAAGGAATGATGAGGGATTCAACGCTTTCTTCTACTCCCTTGTATCGAAAGATACCGACGAGATGTTTTACTCTTCCAAACGTCAAGCTTTCTTAGTTGACCAGGGATACGCGTTTAAGGTGATCACGCACCTTGAAGGAATTGAGAACCTTGAAGGACTCGCATACGCAACTCCGACGGAGCGTCGAGAACTTCTGCAAGAAGTCATGCTGCAGAACGAAACCTCCGCAGCTGTAGAAGAAGTAGTGGACGATCTTTTCAGCGAACGCTCAGGGGGACCGAAAGCGCGAGGTGCGGCCAAGAAAGTTGCAGTGAAACGTAGTGCGGCGACTTTGAGCGGCCTTGCCGGCGGTGAGGACATGGCGTATATCGAATATAATAAAAGTAGGAATAAACAGTTGAAGGAGAAGGTGGGACATCACCCGCTATTCAAGAAAATTGAGCGCGACCGACTGAAGAGAAAAAAAGCTCTTGGCCTCGATAAAAAGTAGATTTGGGAACGTATTTTCTTGGGTTTTCTTGTTTTTGGTCCATTTCTATTTCTTCTAGATTCCTGACGACAGCTCCAGTCTGCCTGCTTGGATCTATGATGGGATGCCAGGGAATGAATCCGATGAACATACGAGATATGACTAGGTTTATCCTGCCTGTTGATGGTATGTATGTACAGTACATGTATTAACAATAGAGTCGATAAAATTGAAGCCTTTGTATATCCTGCACCTTCATTCATATCTACAGCATTGAAATGCGTAGTAAACTAGCTCCGGCCTCGTACTGTCTGACAGTGCAACATCGATGAACTACATGTAACTACTCCAGCAAGCCGCCAACCAGCGCATCCATGGATCGATTACTGACTTTGAGGAGCACAAGCATCCTCCATCATCATA
Organism: Histoplasma mississippiense; assembly: GCF_000149585.1. Taxonomy (NCBI): domain Eukaryota; kingdom Fungi; phylum Ascomycota; class Eurotiomycetes; order Onygenales; family Ajellomycetaceae; genus Histoplasma; species Histoplasma mississippiense. The sequence goes on along the minus strand of NW_001813982.1, from coordinate 1,716,322 downwards.
AATGAGTTCGTTTCCGCCACACGGCGCATGCATCGATTTATTTTATACTAGTATGTTTACTCATCGAACATAAATCGAGAATCGGTCATTCGTATGTACACGCACAGTACATCCTTTGTGTGGAACAACTCGCTGACATCAACAACAATACCCGTTGGGCTTCACAGCTCGTCTGCGAGTAGCTGTGAAGTACCAAGCGATGGAGCTATGACGGAATGGCTGGCTCGTGTCCTTGGTTTCAACGACCCCTCCACACCGTTTAGCTTGGCTGCATCCAACTTAACCACACATATATAAACAGGCTCACTGTGCGGATCTCGAGGGTCGTATGGAGAAGCTGCAGAACGAGAGCGCGGCGGTTTGATACATTATTTGCCTATGACCAGTGTTGCTCAACGGTATCGACACCAAGTAGCTAGATGTATGCTTTGTTGTGCCCACATACCAACCCGAGCATTCCGAAGAGCGCAACGGGGAACTGTGTATCAAGATAGAAGCTTGGGCCCTGGTCCGCCTAAAGCAGTGACTCAGATAGCGAAGAGAGAGCCGTTTTTTTCTCCAAAATCCAAGTCGTGTTTCACTCCCGCGCTCTCCAAGGAAAACTTGAAGCTTGACTTGTGTCTAAGAGCCATGGCGACCGCCACTCATATCAAGGTTTCGACAGACAATACGGGGATTCTAGGGCTTCGCCAGAACGCCGATTCTGCAAAAAAGGTTTCAGAAACGCTACAGGCGGATCTAGAGAGATACCATATCTTCTTTAACACGAAGGGTTTTCACAGTATGTGTGGTTCTTTGAATTTGCAGCTCAACTTTTCTCCCAAGTCCTGCCCGCTTGTCAAAATTGATATGCAAGCCCCTCATGTTACATTGAGCATTGTTATATTTTCATGTCAGAGACAAAATGAGTCGATGGGCCACTCGGGAGACACCCCGCCAGTTTACATACCCTGGTCCTAATGGATATGCAACCGTCCCATCACCCCACATTCCGCCCTACTCCTGTTACTAGGGTCTTGAGCTTTAATCCTATCCGCTGATGCTAACCTGAGGCAGATCATCTTGCCCACCACATTTTATCCGCCTACGCATTGGGAGCCTCCGCAGACCTTCTACAGCAGATTTTTGACCGGGCTGCTGCCTACCAGCTTCCTTCTCGCCCAGTCGATGAAGCGATAGTACAGAAACTGGGCGACAAGGCCCAATTTAGTGCTCTCCTAGGAATTCAAGATCAATATCCTAATTTCCTGGTGTATTTTTCAGCGCCAAATTGAAAAGAGGGGGATGGAAGTAGTGGTAAATGAGTATCTTTTTGCTGCGGATAAGCTTGCGGATGATATGCTCGTTCGGCTGTTTGCTGGTATGGCGCCCGGGGAGTTTCGCTCTCATCCACCCGTTTCCCTGTCTGACCCCTCTGTTCCGGGACATACTAATGAACACGCTCCCCTTACAGGGCTCATTCATCCGTTTATCCAACTCGGATTCGGCGTTGAGTTCAATCAGCCTGCCATTGTCGCAGAAGCTCTTGCGGAAACTGCGGTTCATGAATCGAATCTTACATTCCTCTTGCCAGCTGAAGAGGCAGCAGGTGGCGTTGGGAAGGAGGGCAAGAAGTCTCTCGTTCATCTCCAGCAAGAAATTCGCTCCAACACCCAAATCCGGAAAGCCGTGCGCTGGGAAGATGTGAACAAGATCGATGGAATGCTGGCTCGAGCGCTAGACGAGATCATCAAAATTACTAGCCAATTTTCAGTGGGCCCAGACCAGTTGGAACTGAAGCTAGCCGAACTGTTGAACGCTGTTGGTACGTTGACACCCTGATCTCCAGACACAACCATATTGCCCCTACTACTCTCAATGCTCCCATCCCATTGCATAGAGGCCATCCATCAACATTCCTGCGTGCCTGCATGCGCCCCTGGCTCATCAGTAATGTTTTCCCTGTTGTTCTTCCCCCACTGGCCCGGTACATAGTAACTCAACAATCAACAGCTTATTTCGCTGGCGCAGCGCAGCGTCCTCAAAAGAGGGTTAAATTCGACTTTTTTTACATGCACTGTGTCACCAGCGCAATTTTCTTGGCTTCATTTGTCTCTCAGTCCTGGATCAGTAAGCAAAACAAATTACGCATCCTGGAATGGAAAGGTCGTATGGACCTGGCGACGTACGCCTCTCGCGGTGCAGCGGAGCTACGACAGGAGGAGATTACAGACTATGAGCCAAAGCTGTCGTGGGAGGAAGTTTTCGCCCAAGCCATTAATCATCCTCAAGATGACGGACATGCCTCAAAATTCATCCGCACACTTGCTTTTGGCGAGAAGCTTTGTAAACCGTTTGAGGAGGATGAGAAGTGTCGAGAGGCGTTCTTAGTCAACGGAGATATGTGGATCAAGTTAGCGAACATGGGTGAGTTCCTTCAGTCCAAATTTTTGAGACTCGGACTCTTCAACTCGCTCGCGCCTCGTGCATTTTTTGCAAGTGCATTTTGTCCTGGATTCATTATTTCAATATTATCTCCGTGTCTTGACCTTTCTAAACCCTGATTTGCCCCCCCCCCGCCTACCTCACCCTGAAGTTACATCGCGACAAACCAGCGCTCGCTCTGGTCATCGCCCATTTGAACTAGAGTCTTGCCCCTGTCTACCCGAAATGGCCAAAGTTCCAGAACCTCTCACTGGGACCAGAGAGCCAGAGACGAATAAAAAACAAAACATATTTTAATACCCGAGCGCCCAAATCCGAACCCCATTCTCCACGTTTCCCTCCTAACAAGCCTGTTTGTTCCTGAACTCCCAAGGCCCGGTTTTTCATCTAGCCTTATCCTCTCAGCTCACTCCCCTGCACAACTAACAACTACCGCGTTCTTCATCCATGAATCCTGGGACTGGATGGCCAACACTAAAATTAATAATAGTACTAACCACAAAACACCAATTTGAATATTTGCAAAAGAAAAAAAAAGAAAAGGAAAAAATTGCTAACATGCGCCTCTCTCTGGTATAGTTATCGATTCGATCCAGGACAACCAGATGTGGATTCGTCATGTTGGGGATGACCGGGCGTGGGAGGGGGTTGCAGATAGATAAGGCCACGGACCTCTGTCCGTTCTAGACGTCGACTGGGTTGCGAGAAAATTATCTTTGGTTTCATTTTTTTTTTTTTTTTTCCCCTGGGACTTTGATATGGGTAGCATCCATGGATATGGGAACAGGGGAATGAATGAGTCTTAATTTCCCTCGTAATTCCACTTGAGACCTCGACTGCGAACAAATTTGCTAGCTACTCTTGATTAATTATTTATTCTGTAGTAAATAGTTATGCTGTTCTTGTGAACGAATCAAATTTTTTACATCTTTGAATCTCCCAACTCTTCCATGCGATGATATCAACGGTGGTTGGTCTTGACGAAATCCTTTTTACTCTTCCTTCCCCCGGCTCTTATAGAGACGAAGATTTTTACTTGTAGTTAGAAAGGTTGGCGAGTTGATAGAGTAACGAAGGTATATACATATACAGAACATTGGAAGACCAAATAGATCAGTTTATATGGTTATGGTTATATGATTGATAGAGTAAACGAGCGTATATCGGTATTAGTACAGAACGAAGAGAGAATAAAATGACTAGAGCGAGCACCAAAAAGTAAACGAACGTTGATTCTATGTTCCTCATATACCACCATCCCACGCCGTCCAAAATAAAGTAAACGAACAGGCCTCTTCTTTTGAAAGGAGACAGAAGACAAGTGGCACGATCCAAGCATTGCGTACGACACATAGAACACCGGCCTATTGGTAATTGCGCCGGCAAATGATGACAATGGAAAGGCTAGCAGAAATAGAGAGCAAGGACATGAAAGGGAAGGGGATATCGTTGCAGCACAATACGACTTTGAAATGGCAATGCAATAAGGGAAAACAAATTCAACTAGGCCTGTTAGGGGAGGGAGGGGATATCAAAGGTAGGAGTGGGACCTATCCCTGCCCACCTTTGTATCTACATGGAGTAGTGATAATAGCTACATTGATACATCGTACCATAATTGTACCTCGGGCGTGATTTCGATTTAGAAGAATGGAGCGAGCCTGAACGTTACATATCAGAAGTTAAGAAATTGACATGCTATATATGAAAAAGTTAGGTGTCTCCGGCGAAAAGGTTTTCTTACTCGTATCAGGTTTCCGCTCGGAGTCTGGAGTCGAGGTCGAAGTCCTCGATTTATCTTCAGTTATCGAGCCAGCCGGTTTGTTTTTTAGGATTCGTTTTCGGAATCCAGATTTCAGCAACGAACCCTTCCGGCTACCTCCAGAGCTGGACTCAGTCCTCGTAGGACTTTTGGCGCGTGTTGAAATGGTATCCATGAGGGAAGGAGACATCAGGGATGGGGATGTTGCTTCAGTCTGAGAGAGCTCAGAGACGCTGCGACGGGACTCATTGGAAGATCGGCTGAGGGAAATAGACTCTTCTGTTCGAGAGCTGTCTTCGATTTTAGAGTGGTTGACTGTTTCTGGAGGGCTGATGTCAGGTGTTGGGGATTCGTCAAGCGGTGGATCAGGAGTGTCTGCCGTGAGGTAATCATTCAAGTTGTTTCTAGATGGTTCACGATAGTTCTGCGCAGAAGACCGAAGGCCCGCCATTTCACAACGTCTACATGAATTCACAGCAAGTTCTAGCACTTTAACTTTATCGGCGAGCTGCTTTCGTGCGAGTTTGGTGTCATCGGAATCAGCTGCAATGAGTTCAATTTGTTCAGTTGACAATTGTGCCATCATAGATGGAGAGAGAAGGTTTTCAAGGTTTTCCACGAGACAATTTTCCACAGCAAGAAAAGCGACGTTGTCAATGAATACTGGTAATGCGGCGGAGTAATAAGTTTCCATACAATCGAGAATTTCAGAATAAACATTGATATCAGCGCCGTCTTCCAGATTATCGTCCATGCCATTTGGGCCACTTATGGCGCGAAGCCGATGAATTTTCGCAGCCAATTTTCGATTCAGGGTTGACGGAACAACTTGCTTAAAGGGTGTTGCTAATTCGTCTATTTTGCTGTTAAGTGCCTGCAATTTATTGCTCATTTCCTGCTCCAGTATTTCCCTGAGTATGGCTTCGCCAACGGTTGCTCCCGCGATATGATGAAGAAGATCATCCAGGAACCGCTTTACTTTTTTCCATAGTTCGTATACATGGGATTTCGCCATCGGAGTCCACTTGAGAGAATAACGAATAAATAGTTCGCATACAACCTGAGAATTAACCAATCCTTTTGTTTCACGGCCTCCGTTTTGCTTGAAAAGTTCGGCAAGTCCACGGATAAAGGATGATCGTGGAACTGGCTGAGGGCTATCCGGAGAAGCTGGCTCCGGCATTGGCGGTGGGCCATCTGAGGTTGTGTCGTCATACAAGTTATAGCTATGGCCACGTTCCTCCATATCTGTAGCAAAATCTTCCGCCCAATTTCGGATTACGGATCTTAATCGTCGCATAGAGGTTTGCGGGTGATAACGGAAATAGGTATCGTGATATTCACCAGCCGTGGCTGATATTGTGAGGGCTTGAAATCGTTCGGCTATAGTAGTTAGATAAAGTCGCTGAGCTGTATCCGATTTCCGGTCCGGTCCAAGTTTTTTGAGTAAGAGGCGGCTAGTTTCGAGGTCTTGTTGAAGTTCGGTAGACAGATCCGAAAGCTGCGACTCAATTTGCCCAAGTAGAATTTTGCCCAGTCTACTTCTAAGTGATTGAATGCCCACACAGTTTTGAGAAAGGGTTTTCCAAGGCATTGTGGTGGTGAAAAACAAATTTTCCATGTCATCCCGTTGAAAATGGCGGTTTCTCTTCTCGTTAGAATCGTTGTTCACAAGAACGTGCCATCCTAAACGCAGAGGTGTATCTTGGTTCTTAGCACGCGCAAAATAGTTTTCCTCAATGCTACAGCCGGGTTCTAGGTGATCTGGCTTCGTTATGATTGCCATTGTGCGAGGACTGCAAGACTTCGTCATGCGCAACACGATTTGCTGAGATATATTACGCTCAGCAGACACAACAACCAGGACGATGCTTCGAGGGTTCCGCATGTAAGCTTCAGTTAAACCTTGCACAAGAGTGACATCTTCCATTCTTTGATGGTGCCCTGGTCTATTGATAAGGCCAGGCAGGTCAACCACGGTCAGGTCTGGCAAGGTAGGGCCTGAAGCTTCCAGTTGTAGGACATCCAATGAGTACCTTCCATCCGAAATTAAGCCCATTATGAGCCTGGCCTCCGAATAAAGCTTGGGGATGTCTTGAAGCCAGTTATGTGACCTCGAGAATATTCCTAGTTTGTGTCGATGGTCCGGAGTGGCATCCGGGCCGGGTCGGATTTTCACGGAAACTGAAACTTCATCGGACCTCCGAAGGATAACTTCTGTTGCAAACCTGGTGCAGAGTCCAGTGCTAGTTGGCAATGGGACACCTGTTATGGCGTGGAATACTGAACTCTTCCCACTATTTTGGTCACCACAAACCACCAACTGCGGTAGAGCCAGTTGGCGGCGAAACCCCAAATCGCGAAGGTCATCCAGTCTGGCAAGCAATTCTGCTTGCCCCTTGGATTCAAGTCGATGGATAGGAAGAGGGCCGAAAGGATCCATATTTCAGTTAAGGCCCGTTGGGCGACTTAGAGAGAGTCAAAAATGCACAGGCCATAGGCCTTGGAGAGGATCGCATGAAATGACAACGAGAGCAGTTGCGGAAGACCACGAAAATAAAAGAAGGGTGGACACAGCAATATTATAGATCGCGGAGCACATGAGAAGCGAAAGATAAGGAGGACAGGGATGCTTCATCCCAGCAGAAGCCGAGGACGTAAGGACGCTAAACGCAAGGCCCAAAAGCTGAGGGCTGTCTGAGGTTTCTTCCAAGTCCTCCATCACCAAAGGCTAAAATCTTACTGAACGGCACGCAAGTGGCACAACGAGGGGGAAATCGTGAACACTCGTTAAAGAGTGCATTTCGACCCTTGAGGATCAGCAGGGATTATTCATCCCAGGTGCAAGGATAGCACACTGGGAAGCCCAACCTTCCAGAAATATTCGAGAGCTGGGGAAAAATACCACCCCTCTCCACTCTCACGACTGACCAGGCTGGGGTTGTGGGGAGAGGGGTGAGTGATTCACTTGCCAGGATGCAGCAACAGGGATAAGACGTACTTGTGGCGCAACCCAGCCATTTCGCTTGGAGCAATCTATAAATTGCCGTGGGCGGATGGAGACATCAATGCAGCGAGGAGACAAAACGCCTTGGCTTGGGTAATCTCGCTGGCTGGCGGCTGAGGTCGGAGAAGAACGTAGTCTAATATTTCCTAATCGGGACAATGTGGCTTGGCTAAACCAGGTGATTCGGCTCCCATGGATTAATAAGCATCCCAGCCTTGGCTGCTTGTGGGGCGACTTTTTCGCTCCGGAAAAACTCTGATCCCGCGAACCCAACGACCTCATCGTCGTCCTCAGCAGCATGAATGTTGCTGTGATTCAACCTCCAAGTGAATCTGCGCTACGCAACAGCACCAGGCAACGCCTAATTCTTAGCGTATAATTTGACGATTACTTAATTTTATATTCCATTCTATTTGATACTGAATCGCGGGTGTGGTGATGGCGGACTCTACTGACCGCGGTCGCTCCCATACAGCTAACCCTTCCAACGGACCCCGCCAGCCCAACGAACAAGAGAACCCATTTATAGCAATTCGCCGCTATGCTGATGAGCAATTCTCAGCATTACTGCAATCTTTTATAGGACTTCCATCTGTGTTTTCACCTCCCTCTCCAAGGGATTGGTTGTATTTCCAAGGAGGCGATCCCGCAATAAGATTCCATCGTCACAGATTCCAAACACAAGAAACTGGCGTTGATACTCAGGACTCACAGTCAAGGATCGGCTCACGTCAGAGCTCCGAGAAGTGCGCCTGTGGGCGTGATGATACCGTGAAATCGTCGCGCTCTGATGGGGATGGCATGTTTGATCAGCGGTGGTTAGAAAGCCGACGACATTTTGAGCACCAATTTCCGTCTTCGATTTTTGAATCGCCGTTGGAGAACTTGTGGCCCTTTGACCCGTTGCATTTCTTCTCGTTTCTACCCCGTCCTAGCTTCCCTTATTCCTTCGACTTCCTCGGCTCTCCAAGCTCTCCGGGATGGCCCATCTCGTACCTTCTTTTTTCACCGTATTCTCCACTCCACCTCGAACGTCAACAAAATATAAGATGCAAGCCACATGAGAATCCAATTTCTTCACTGCGCCCTGCCTTAGTACCCTTTCATGATGCCCAGGAGCCTGAGACCCCACGTTGGCGAGAGGCTTTTGAAGATCTGTTGCGCGTCGAAAATGGTCAAGATATGTTAAATGGTGACGTAGGTGCGGTGGCCCGAAAAGAACAGCCAAAGGATTGGGTATCCGGTATGATCAGCAGGGGCAGCCTTGGTCCGCATTGGACGCATGTCAAAAACGGACGAATCGACTATTTCAACTACACATACAAGCAGTCCACTGATGAAGCAGATAAATGGAAGGTTTCCCAGTCCGACTCTTCCAACGGGTATGGTGATCGGAAACACGATGCGCCGGAAGAAAAGTGGCTCACAGAACTTGACCTTTACGAGAAGTTTCTGGACCAGGCGAACGAGCCATCGGATGAAGAGAGTATACCCTTAGTGAGTCCACTCATGGGGATGTTAATTGAAGGTCGCCTAGGAAGAAGAAGGCTATTGGACGAACAAAGGCGATGGCATCATGCGGCTGAGAATAATGATTTCGACAATGAGAAGGGTGACTCAGACGCAAAGTCCAATGCAGCATCCCCTATGAAAACTTCACAGCAACATTCCCCTTCTCCTTATGTAACTTCCATCATCACCACCACCGCGCGAAGGACTCTCCCCGATGGCTCTGTCCAGACTACCATCACTCGAAAGAAGCGGTTTTCTGACCAAACAGAAGAAAACAATGAAACAGTTCACGTGGAGAAGGCTGACGAATTGCCGTCACAAAGCGAGAACAACAAACCACAGAGCCTTGGACAGACTAATGATCATGGTGGCCAGAAGAAGGGTGGCTGGTTCTGGAAGGATTAATGCATGTCCACTTTTCTCCATCTGTTTGCTTATTCAAGTTCTTGGGACTAGTGGCCACGCCGTCTGCATGTTGTGATCACAGCTTCTTTAGGCTCCCTTTTACTGTCGTTTCTATTTTGTATTTTGATATTTAGCTTTGATGATAATTAATGTTGGCAGTTGGTATTTTACGATATTTTGAGTTTCACTTGGTTGTTTGTTGTACTTGCTCTGTGTACTGTAGTTTATTCCTTGCCAATTTGAACATCCTTGGATTAACGCTTGTGAAACGTTGAGAGGAGCAGATTGTACAGGCATACGCATCTGAGTACAACCGTCCGTTTTTAAATCCGAATATGGTATAGCTCATTGTTCCATCACAACAGAATTCTCTCCATACATATCATTGTATTTTCAACTCAAACTCAATAGAGCCCTCAACGACGCCATCGCGCCAAACTCTTAGCCCGCATGTATTGAAATATTCCTAGCCTGGTACAGACTTTACCCATTTGTCGCATCTGCTTGCTGCGCAGTTTCTCCGCAAGTTTCTCCGCAAGACGATTCTGATATATGCTATGTACTGTACAGTACATACATAGAGATAAGCTGTTTGCACTACAAAAAATTCCCAGTGTGTATGAAGTCCGCGGAATTTTGGGGCGCGCCTGGAATTTTTCTTTCCTTGAAAGATCTTTTTGTAGGTCAAGAAAGAAGGAGATTTAACAGGTTTTTTGACTGAAAGTGGAGAATATGCAAGCCTCATAAAACAAAGCACTCAAGGCATACATAATACCATACGGAGCTTCGGGTTTCAAAAAGTTTCATTTCAAGCACTAAAAACGCGCCGCGACTCTTCTCCATATCGCCCATAAGTCCCATCCTGCAGAACATTCTTGTAATTTTAGGGACTTTTATTCACCCGTTTTATCAAAAGCCTGGAGGATAGCATGGTCGGATTAACGCTGGAAGATCTTGATTAGTGATGAAGATACTTGAAGATACATTACTGTATCTCTGCCTCCATACAATTCCAGCATCTGCCATTGTCGAGAAGATGAATCCTGATCAGGTTCAACAAGGTACATACCCTGAGTGGCATTGCGAATGGCTGCCAGTCGGTTAATGCTGAACAGACAGACACGAGCGATATCCTGTCGAGAAGTACGCAGAAGGGGAGACATGATTATCTTGATGGTTATGACAGCAGCGAGCGCGAAGCAATGCAGGAGAACTGGAACACTATCTTTGACAAAAGTATGGAAGATGGCTGGTGATCTCTACCTCCTTTCATGGACAGGGTGAGATCCTTTGTTCAAGGTCAAGGAAAATGTATATTTTCACATTGAATATTAATGCTACAGGCCTGATGATGAATGTTTAGCTACAATTGTATTGAATCAATAGAAGGGGTATTTTGGAGGTCAAGAGCTCTTCGGTGTTGCCCACATTCTCTGCACCTCTGGCAAACCCCATCTTTGCATCCACTCGCATCCCACTACATCCTCAATCGTGGCCCTTTTGCTTGGCTCAAGAACCAACATTGACTTTATCATGTCACAGAATGCATTCTCCTCCTCAGTCGAAAAGGCGTCAAAACTCTTCCTTTCCCTTGGGTGCTGTATATTATTCCCTGAACCTCCGGGTCATGTCCCTAGTGCTGTTGCTGTACCATTGACGAAGTGTTTCTTTCACATCCTTGCGTCCATCTTCATCGAACCAATTATTTCTTTCCTCCCACTTGCTCCACCACCGATCAGGAAGTTTACCAAGCATCTCAACATGCTCAATTGTAACTTCATTCAACGTGACAGGGAAGGCTTCAAAGGGCGGCCCAGATCCAAAAACATCCCAGATAGTGCATGCAAGAGTCCATATATCTCCCGGGAAAGAAAGAGGCTCAACTAGAGACTCTGCGAAGCGAGATTCTGGTGGTGCAAGCAAGAGTGGTGTTGAGTGGTGAGCTGCTTTGTCACTTGAGGATCAAAAGCTTCTCCAAAATCTGCAATCATATAATGACAGAGTCCTGCAGGGAAATCTCATCACTGCTGAGTCCAAGCCAAACTGAGACAATGACTTCTGAAGGAACTCCTGGATCAAGGGGAGCACCATCCTCACGAACAATCTGCATTTTTGCTGGTTCGCCGGTTCTAGCATGTAGCTGCTCAAGTGTCATGTCTTGCATATCAAGTGACAAGTGAAGAAGGATATTTGCAAGGTGAAGATCTGCAGCCATGTTTAAATTGGATTTTACCCTGAAGTGAAGTGATGAGAAGGGGTTGTAACATGGTAAACATACCACCATGAACAATACCTTGAGAATGGATAAATTGCAGACCAAGGATAAGTAGTGATGCAATGGCTCGAGCAGCGGGGAGGTGGAGGAGTCGATGATATGCAGCATCCTTTGCTTCATGGATACTGATTCTAGCAGCATCCGTTACCAAGCACTGATGGGTGCCATTTGGCCCAGAGAATTTGAAAGAATTGAGCAGATTCTGTACAATAGCTTTCCCAGGGAGCCCAGATTTAGCCCTATCTAACTGTGAAAGAATCTGTATCTCATGAGTCCGGCCAGCTGCTTCTGCAGTGGAGAGCTTGAGGGCTACAAGTCGGCCTTGCTTTCTATCCTCCGCCAGCCAGGTTGTAGCAGACCGACCGAACCCCAGTTTATGAGTGATAACATATCGACCTGTGCATAGTTCATCACCAATTGCGACTGGATGGTAGCCTCCGGGAACATAATAGTCCAAGCGCTCAACTTCTTCCACAAAGTTGTACTTGACTCTGCTGGGTTCCATGCGTGTTGCTATACGTCTATGAGTGTGTGAAATGGAGAGCTGTGTCTGTCGGCCAGACAGTGTGGGCGCAAATGGCCTGATGCTGTGAAATCGCAGAAGCGCGTTGGGTTGCGATATGTGGGTAACTCCAGCCGGGGTACCACGGTCCCAGGAATAACAATAATCCGACCTTGCTGTGGAATTGTCACCTGCAGGCGCCCTCGTTGCTTTCTTCTACGTGCTCGCAAGGCCTTTCCGTACCCATTGTTGAGGATGTGCGCTCAGGGCCATCGGATCCACCATAGCTCCGCAGGGCAAGGCCCCTAATCAAGGACTTCGGTCACTTTTCTGCTTTTGGAAGGCTTCAGCAGTAAGGTGCGGATTATCACATGCTGGTTGTAAGAAGTGTGACAGTGTACTCCGTATGCAGGCCTTGTGATACATCGCTTAGCTCTGCAGGGGGCTAGACACATGGCCAAACAAAGCCCAAGGACAGCACAAGTGAACCTAACTGAGTTTGATTTTGGTGGTGAGTTGCAACATATTTATGTTGGATATGCCACCTCTGATACAGACAGCAAGCAGTGAAACCCCACTTCATGAGCTGCGGTCTCTCAATATTCTACTCCTAGCCTTGCGCCATGTCGACCCTGAATGCAGTCAAGTTCTGTTTCTTGAATCAACCTAGCGCCCAAATCATTCGACAATACATAGCTATCGCATATCAAATTTCGACTGACCAAAAGTTATGTCCAAAGGTCGTCCTCATTCGGTGAGATATAGAAAGCAAGCAGACATTAGGTTCTATTGGGGGATATACTACTAACTTTCAATAAACTGCCAGCTCGGGCATTCACCCAACGACCACAATCGACGGCAAGTATCAGAAGGATCAAAACGGCGACCAATCTGACACTTTGCTTCAAGGATGAAAGAATGCTGGAAAAAGGAACATATGTTGCCAGCCATGGATATGTGGTGTCGGAAGACTGATTGGAATATTCGCGAAGCCACTCATTCCGCGGAGAAGCCAGACTCAACGACCATGATACGGAACGGGCGTCCCGTATGGCCATCCGGAGAGGCGTTTCAATATGAGATTGAAGTCGCTTTCGGCCATGTGCCAGAAGAACCTGAGATCAATCCAAGATCAATCCAAGGGTCAAGGGATCTGAGCAGTAAATAAGGCCAATATTCTTGAAGTATCAATCTAGTGTCTACTTTGGACGAACCCTTGCTTAAATCTCCTCAACTGTCAGGCCTGCATGGCGAAAATGGCCCTTGCTTTCTCTCTTGCATCCACAGTTGTTTGCAAAGCCAGCTTGACAGTTTCGCGCCAAGATCTACTAGTGCTAATATGGCTAGTAACAATACAGTAATTCACGGTATTGTCACAATGTGCTGTACAGCGTATGTCACTATACGGCGTAGGCTGCCGCAGTTGGGTTTGAGTTTGGGAAGCAGACGCCTGTCGACCGGTGGCCCTGCAGCCCCTGCTAGCGGAAGGCTTAAACTTATCACTTGCTGAGTCTGGATTGCTGGTTGGAGACATGTACTCCGTATACCACCAGGCCGTCAGCATCAGCGCACACCTCACAGAGGCGACGAGTGACGCCTCCTGTTTCATATCGGCAATGTTGCGCCTCGGTGCCTGGAGAACTGTCTGTGTTGATCCTATGATTTGCCAAAGAGCGCCCGTTGAAGAGCAAAGCTTGGATGCCACCTCCAACTCTCCCTCGCTTGCAGGTATGACCAACCCCGCCATCCCCTTTTGCATAATCCGGCGAATCATCGTCATGCCGCATGTCGTTGTGAACAGATCCAGCTCTTTGCATATCCCGAAGCCTCCGCCTGACTGACGTTTTCCCCGCTTCTGGAGTCGATGTTCGAGACACGCCCGCACCGCGAAAACTGGAACGGGACACTTGCATGTGTCGCCGTCTTACGGAGTAGTCTGTTTTTCTTTTCTCCGATAAATCCTTCGCCGACGCGGCACTTCGTAAAGTAAAGCGATCAGTTTGTGGCTGTGGATGCATTCTCTTACACAGCCTGGCGACAGATGAATGTTTGAGGCAATCAATGAGCCCTTTGGCAGCGAACAGATTGTAATGTACAGATGTACAGAGTGCTGTAGATGTAAATGTACGGGACGTGCTTATCAACAGAATCCAGGTCTCTTCGATCGCTGCACCTGCTCCAAGCTTCCGCCGCGGTAGTGGCTTACACCTCTTAAAAAGACCGGAATTGTGTGATACGAGAACTCCGGGAACTTCAGCCAGCCCAAGATTGATGCATGGATCTTGACACCTTTCTCAAAACGTTTTGGGGATTCTAATGAACCTCTCACAGGATGGTTCCATCTTCAATACAGCAAAGATTTTTGCTGCAACTGGTGATATGATGATTGGGAAATGCTGTCCAAGATGTCCCTCTTAACCCGAGGGCGGCCAACCCACGTTCCCCTGGTGTAGAATCGGAATTCCTAACTCGTTTAGTCTAGCAGGGCATCCTTTCCAACTCGAGAGCTATCCGATTTGGCATTTCGACTATCTTGTGCCCGACTCGTAGCTGCAATCGAACACTGCGCGCGTATACAGAACGGTGGACGACCGCCGTTGCGAATGCCGAGGTCAATCATTCCGCTGAGTCATCGTCTGCTGTGGGGGAAGAATCGCGCATCCCGACTATGACTTCAGCGGTTTTCTGCTTTACCGGCTGAAGCTGCTGGGGAAAGAGATCACAGATAATCCCTTTTCTTCACCCGGTGCAGGCAGCCACAGCTATGTCCTCCGCTTTCCCTGACGCTGTCGCTGATATCCCCACACCCCCGCATGTCCATCTAGATTCCATGCTCTCCCGCAAATTCGGCAAGGAGACAGTGAACTATTTTTCGGGCAAGTAGTTATATCTCCTGACCCTTTTCTATCTCCGTAACGAAACTATATATAGGTTTTATCCTAATATCCCCCCTTGCAGGTTCGCTTTTAAACCGGGTATCATTCCTCCGAACAGATGGCGCTTTCTTATCAGCAGCGATACGACACCCAACAACACGCTTTCTACTCTTCAACGACCTCAACCCCCTTGTTCGCAGCCCTTCAGAAATCTTCTATGCTTCGTACAATGATGTCAAGACCCTCATTCCCGAAGACGTCTTCGACAAGACCGAAGCAGATGCTCTCAAAGACTTCCAGCCCTCCATCACAACCCCGCTCCTGATATTCCTAGGCCTAGACGAAACGCACAAGGAAAATTCGCTGAGCTATAAATCGTATACGGGGGCCCCCTTCTTCGCGCTAGATGTCACTCCGCGCGGCACAATCGAGCAGCCGGCCAAGGGCATTATCGCAACCATGGAAGCCAACGGCCTCTCCTTCTTCCGCGGCCGCACCGTCACCACCCTTCCGGCAGATGTAGCAGCTATATACGCTCAAGCCCGCGCCCTTCTTGACTGGAATACGCGCAATGCTTACTGCGGCACCTGCGGCCATTTAACAATGTCTATTCAAGCGGGCACGAAGCGCGCCTGCCCACCCCACGACACCAAGGGGCCCCGCCCGCCCTGCAGCACGCGCACGAGCATCTCAAACCTATCGTTCCCCCGCACAGATCCCACCATCATCGTCGCCGTCGTCAACCATGACGGCCAGCGCGTACTTCTTGGCCGGCAGAAGCGGTACCCGCCGCACTGGTACTCGACGCTGGCGGGTTTCGTCGAGCCGGCTGAATCCGTCGAGGACGCAGTGCGTCGCGAGGTGTGGGAGGAATCTGGCGTGGTGGTGTCCCGTGTCGTCATCCACAGTACGCAACCATGGCCCTACCCGGCTAACCTGATGATCGGGGCAATCGCGCAAGTGGCGAAGCCGGAGCACGAGGTCATCTCCCTCCAGCATGATCCCGAACTCGAGGATGCGCGGTGGTTCTCTATTGCGGAGGCCGAGGAGGCGTTGAAGCTGGGCACGAGCGATTTGGAGGGGAAGCCCGGGCTGGGGTATAGAGAGGGTGCATTGCGATTGCCGCCTAGGACGGCGATTGCGAATCAGCTGATCGCAGCGGTGATCCACGGGGGGGTTTGGGGTTGATATCAGCTATGATACTGGGGCGAAAATGTGAACGGGATTAATCAAGCGTAAGTGGATACCAGTAGTTGGTCGGGCTTCAAGTCTGATACTCCTACATGTGGGAAAAACGGAACAAAAGAAAATAAAAAGCCCTTTTTTTAAAAAAAAAAAAAAAAAAAAAAAAAAAAAAAAAAAAGAGGATTCATCGGGTTTTATTGAGATGCCCTCCCTAGTAGCTACGTGGCGTGGGCGTTTACCGGCGGACAAGTTTTACAATCATCGCTTCCTTTTTTTACAATAGATATATATATTGGATTTGACAGGGCGATGGTGTATTTGAGGTCCTTCGTTCTGCCTCACCCTCTCTACCTATTAGCTAACATTAGATACTAACTAGTATATACCTTGAGCGTGAATGCATGCCATCACATCTTTGACTCATTTTGACAAGCGGCCATATGTATGTCCTGTGCATGTACACGATATAATTGAGTTTGCATATATATATATATATATATATATATTTTACTCGAAGCATTGAATTTTTGACCATGGCCGGCGGCCGAATATATATCGGATCCAAATATTCTCGCTCGTAGAATAATTTGATATGACACGGAAAACAACAGCGCTTTTCTTTATCAAGTTTTCTCATTTTTCACACTTCCCATTTTAATCCCGAATTTTTTGAGGGTGAGAGTACTTTTGCGCCAGATGCGTAGTTGGTTATCCTCACAAGAAATATGATAGAAAAATGTGATTGATAAATGAAGAGTAAAAAGGAAACACCGTGCTTTGAAATCAATAATACAGGAAGTATAGAGGAGAACTGGAAGAGAAGATGAGGAAGATTAGAGAAAAACAGATACAAAATGTCTGCGCTGCAAGCAAGTTACAATCGCATAGATTAGGGAAGATTTGAGTAAAAGGAAAGAGAACAACGCAAGTACTTGACAAAAAAGGAAAGAAGTTGATTATGCGCAAGTCACATTAATCAATAAGATATCGCCTATATCACATTTCCTTTTTGTATCTCCAAGTATGAAATTCGAAGGAAGGAAAACTACAGCGTTAAAGTTGGGTTGACAGAAATAAACAAGATAAGGAGAAAACACGTAAACTAGGTCTCCCAAGTGGCATTTCCCCTTTTGACCAAAAAGGTGACGTATGGAGCAATAATCGATTACCAGTGGATCTCTATTTTCAATTTTCAAGAGATGGAAGCTGAGAGGAGATATCTTCTTCCAACCGTGCCCGCTTGGTGTCCCGCCCATCACTATTCTGAATAGCGCCACCACTCACTCTACGCTTTTCCTTTTCGCGCTGATACTCTGCGCGACGAGCTTCTTTGTCTTTCTCCTTGCGGTGGGCTTTGGATTCGAATTCGTGCCAGTCTCCTTCGACAGATGCGAGTCTAGAGAAAAGCTGTTAGTAATCAGGAGGGAAACAGTGAGTATAGTGGAAAATTGGACTTACTCAATAGCCTGTTGGGGGGCGGGTTCCTCGGTAGTGAAGTATGGATGTGTCAGAACCTCCTCGGCAGAGGGTCTTTTCACAGGATCATACTGAAACATTTTGGCGACGAGATCCAAAGCTGCGGGAGACAAGACATCTCTATAAGCATCTTCGAAAGTGCGTGGTTTCCGCTCTGTTGGACGTAATAACTCAAACCACGGCATTTCAACAATGTCAGGCCAGTCAGCACGGGTGGGAGTACCCAGAGAATTGTACAGCTTTTCAAGTTGACTGATCTCGCCACCCTCACCGGGGAACACGGCTTTCTTGGTAAACATCTCCATCCACACACATGCGGCGCTCCAAATATCGACCGCTGGTCCATACCGAGTTTCTCCCAGTAAGAGTTCTGGTGGACGGTACCAGATGGTGATGACGCGGTTGGTGTAGTCTAGCTGACGACTCTTTGAGAAGAACCGCGCGAGGCCAAAATCGGCAAATTTCAGCTGTCCTTGATTGCTGATGAGAATATTGGCGGCTTTGATATCTCGATGAAGCACCCCGCGGTGGTGTAAGTAGTTTAAACCATCGAACATTTGCCGTGCAAGATGTTTTTTATGGGCGGGTGAGAGGGAGAAAGTCGGATGATTGATGAGACCAGTCAGGTCGTGAGAGAGGTACTCGAAAACCATGAAGCATTCGTTTTTCTCTACCATAACCTCCTGCAGAGAGACGACGTTCTCATGCTGGAGGTGCTGGAGTAGCCTAATCTCACGGACGGCTGTAACAGGGAACCCATCCTTTTCAGTCTCCATACGTATCTTCTTCAGTGCGACCATGTTCTTAGTATAAACATGAATAGCTTTGAACACCTTGCCGTATGTTCCTGCTCCGATGACTGACTCGTTTCCGGGTTTTCGGTAGTAAACAGAGTCGGACTTAGAGAACTCTTCAGATATACTCGGCCGGGGTTTCATCCGCTTGAGGATTTTCTTAGGTTTCTTACGCTCTGGTGACCGCTCTTGCCGTCTCTCATGTCGAGGTTCACCCCGTCGCTCATCCCGGCGATCACGATGTCTTTCTCCGCGATTGTCAAACCGGCGGTCGTTTCTCCGCGAATCTCGTCTGTCGTCTTTCCGATCTGGACGGGAAATATGCTTGTCCCTCGGTGGAGGGACATTCGATTGCTTGCTCTTAAGTGGATCTATGGCCTTTGGGGGCGGTTCACGCATCCTTCGTGCAAGATCTGGTACCTGCTTAGGAGTGGCTGGAGCAGGAGCTTTTGATTTGAACGCGAAACTGAATTTCCCCGATTCTTTTTCTTTAGGCTGTGAAGAAACACTATGCTGTCGATTTGGGGGTGGCATCTTCTTTGAATCCTGCTTCTCCGGCTTGGGCTTTGAGTCTTCATCTTCCACCTGTAAATCTTTGGATGGGCGAAAAGGATTATCGTCTTCGTCAATTTCAGGCGACAAGCGTTCGTCTGAAATGTGAGGTTGTTGAAGGGGACCTCCGGGGGGTCCATGTGCCCCACGCCCGCGGTTAGTGGACGGGGTCCATTGCAGATTGTTAAAGTGGCTCCCCCTCCCCCGTTGTTGCTGCTGCTGCGTTTGTGTTTGGGGGGGTGACTGAGCGTTCCCATACGATTGAGAACTTGTGACGGAGAATCGACGATCCTGGGTTGGATTATATTGAGTGCCTCGGTATCCAGGAGGTCCAGCTCGATATGGCTGACTAGAGTATCCTGGTTGTTGTCCATGAGCTGCGTTGGCTGAATACGGCTGGCCTTGGTAATATTGTCCTTGCGGCCCGCCCTGAGGTGGGGGATAAGTCGCCTGACGATAAGGTGGAGAATAGCTGCCCATTTGTCGGGATGAAAACATTAGCTTCAAGTCATAATGAATATCACGCATTTTTCTGGCATACTAACCCTTGCTGCCCATGGTATTGCTGCTGGCCCGACCAAGATCCTCTACCACCACTATGTGGGGATCCTGATTGTGGAGACCCAAGGTGGGAGCTTGTGGGCGTCACATACTGTGGTGAGTTACTGTAAGACCCGCGAGTATCGATTTGTGGACGGGATGGTCGACGTGAACCACGAATTTCCGCGCCGCGCATACTGTGCTTTTGAAAAGTATCCCGTTTCCGACTATCACTTTCGGTATTTTGTTTCGGGTTCCCAGCATCAAAACTCGGGATGGGGCGGAGAGGGGACGGGGAGCGTCGTGAGTCATCTACAACAGACTGGATCGGACGCGTAGATTGCATTTCTGTTTTTTTTCGATAGGTGGGCTGTGGGGATTGCCTTGAGCTTCTTGACAAGAAGGAGTGACGAGAGGAAGGACGTGGAGAATGATCCTGGTAGCCCTTGGTAGGTGGGGGACTCCGAGAAACGCGACGAGGGGATAGACTGCGTCTTCCTATAAATGAATCTGGCGATCTGGAACGTCTGCGGCGAGACTGGAAGTAATCAGATGCCGAGGCTTCAGAACGGAGATCCGTTGGTCGATAATCCTTCCCACGTGGAATGGGGGCTCTTCTGGGAGAAAAATTGCGATCAGATCGACCCCGGCCTCTCTCAGGGCGGTCTGGATTACGACCGTCTCGCCGCTTGGGGCGGGGGTGCGGCTGCAGTCGTGATGGCGAGATGCTCCGACTTCGTTTCCGTTTGGGTGGCGGGGCAGGGGATTGTGGTGGTGAGCTATCTTTCGGGTCACCTCGAGAATTTACCTGGCCCTCTGACTGACGCGTAGAGTCTCGCTGATCAGTGTCTGCAATCTTGTCGTGAGAGGGAGGAGAAAGCTGCCGGCTCCTATTATTATTATTATTAATATTATTACTATGATCGCTATTGTGGTGTTTCTTATGATCTCCCCTCCGACCTGATAGGGGACGACGGGACGATGGATTATTGCTAACGAACGAGGCACCACGCCCTCTGGGCCTTTCGTGGCCACGGCCTCCTCCTCGACGCGAGGGCGGCGGTGATCGTGGACGCCGCTCAGGCCGTTCGCGGTTTCTTTCTCGGTCCCTTTCTCTAGGATGTGGATGTAGGTTGTCTCTCGCTATGTGGTCGTCGTCGGCTCTCCACTGGTCTTTCATCAGCGGATTCCTTCGGGACCCAGCCATGTAATCGCTAGCGGCATCTGGTGCAGAATCGGCTGAGGGGATGGGTATGCAGCGGTTGGGTTAGGGGAACCGTTGGTAAAGAAACACCGTGCTGAACAGAAGAAGTGGATGCTGGAGATTCCTCTGGCACTAGCGGCGTCGAGGGTCTTGGCGTCGGGCGGAGTCAGCAACGGGCAGCTGGTCGCACCAACTGCGCAGTTCTGGAATTTTTTTTGGGGGCCCTCTTGCTGTTGAATTCCCTATCCGAACCCTGGAATTACATGTAATTCGATAATAGTCCTGCCACTGTAGCAATATGGTCCTTGGGATGCTTGAGTGTGGTCTTGGTGTGGGTCGTCGGACTCCAAATGCTGCTCATCAACGTCAGGACAGGCAAGAATCGCAAGACTCTATCACAGTCTGGATGGCTTCATATTCTCGCGGGTTGATAATCTCCGGGTGAGACCGCGGTTGCAGCTTGCATGCAGCATTCAAGAGGCGGAGTTGTCCAGTGGTGTGTTCCTTGTGGACGTCTTGGTCGGTTCCAAATAAAGGTTCCGCCCATTGCAAAAGGTTGGTGAGTGAGTGAGAAATGTCTACGGTTGTGCCTGGATTGAGGGCAACCCGGGCAGCCAAACAACAACAGCGCCCACAGAAAACAATGCCCAGACAGTATCTTCCCGTTTAACCGCTGCAGAAATACAGAGATTGCCCTGTAATGTTCCCATAATATGCTCCCGTCCCATCTGCGTTCCTCCTCCCTGCCAGTGGGTTTCATTGCCCAGAGAGAGCCACAGAGCCCGTCAAAGTGAATAAGTATCACTTTCTTCATAGTCCCAGCTTTCTCAGGAGTTTTTTTGGGGGTGCTCGTTGGGTTGCGAATAGTCTCTGGTTCATGGTCGAGAGCACCACCATATTCTTCTTTTTGTTGTTTTTTTTCCCTTTTCAACGGCTGTTGCGCCTTAACAGCGTCATGTCACACACATATCTATCTACGGTATGGAAAAGAGAAGCAGAATATTCCGATCCGACATGCAACCCTTCCCCCCATGTGAGGTTGAGTAGTAGTTTTCACCAAATGTCCCCCTGGTCGATGTGGATTCCACACTTTCAACCGTCGACGGCATGTGTTCTTTTTAAAACTCCCCCTCATTTAAAAATTTCCAGTTCAAGCGCGGTTGTATGCGGTCCCTCAAGCGCGACAACTCCGGTCTAATAGTAGCAGCAGGAACGGCACCAGATAAAATGTTTAGTAGACGACGAAACGTACAACGCAGTTAGTGACGTACCTATATCTTGCATATCCCATTGCACTACCAAGGCAGTCCTTCCGTAATCCACGTAGCGAGGATATTTCAAGCCAAAACGGAAAGGCCAAACATATGTACTGTGGGGCAGGCTGATGGCTGGAATTGGGCGTCGCGAATATATACGACAAGGGGAGCGTTCGAGGCTCAAACTGATCACGGTCAATTTACAAACCATTTGAGGAAATGAACCTCCCTGCCACCCCAACCAAACATGACGTGCTGTCGCAAAGACAGAGGATCATCCGCGCCTTTCCAGTGGCAATTTGAGCATAAATCTTCATTCCGTCAACCATCCTCGGGCCGCCCACGGCATGAATCAACCAGATATTAACCAGATGAGATTCAGCGGCACGAAATTGTGGTGTTTTTCAAATAGCGTTTCCCTTCGCGAGAGATTGAAAGAGCATAAGGGTGGAGGCCTGCTCTGCGCAGTTGGTGGTGTTGACTGTCGTGCAGCAACGGACGACACGAACTACAAAAGTACGAAAGGACACCAATCCCATCCCACCACCCGTCCATCCATCCATCTATCAATCCATCGTTGGCCAGCGAAAACAATCCCTGCCGATCCACATAGCGTACACCATGGGTGGTGCATCGCCGTCCTCACGATGTAGATATTCGTCATTGTTGACACCTCTTCCCCCGGAACGCACCGACAAAATCACTAAGTTAATGTTACCTAGGTTATTCGAGGAGGAACAAACGAGGGCGACGGGGTCACGATGACATCGAACGAACGATAGACTCGGGCACTCGAGATACAAACCACATACCTCTGCCTCCAAACCGTATTCCAGGGTAGGACTGTCTAATAAGGCCGTCTGCTGCTGGGCGGTGATGGAGTAGTTGTTGGGTTGGAATTGTTCTCTTGCAAGTTGCAAGTTCCCTTGACCAAGTCGGATGCCCACGTGCTCTGATTAATCATCATTTCAACCAACTTCCACCACCCCATCTAAAACACACCCACGCCCACCCGCTCCATACTGACTTAGGTTTCAATACATCCCAACACAGAGTTATGGGTTACGTGAAGGTTAGGTATTCTGGATATTAGGGCTAGTTTACTGGTTAGGGCCTGAGAAATATGATTTAAGACATTGCATTACACTAGTTATAGTTAATGTGTGTATTAATAATGCTTCATGGCACATTTTAGTTGGGTTGGTCTTGGGTTTTTAAAGCTACGCCGAAGGTTTTTCCGGCCGAGATTTAAAACCACATCCAGCTCCCTGATTCGACAAATATCCCAAATAAATCCAACCCATTAATCCATTTATTTTTCCATTAGCTATTCAGGAGACCGATCAATTCATTATGCTTCCAATGTTATCTCCAAGTACGGAGTATTCCAATCACCAAAAACAAAATAACCCCGGGAACCCCATATTATTAGTTACAACCCTCAGCCGAACAAGGGCCATTATTCATTCCAGCAATCACCAATGAAATAATAACTCATCATTCTCCCAAAGAAGATATCGCGGACTCCACGAATATATGAAGACAAAGCAGAACACAAAAAAATTTAAAAAAAAAAAAAAAAAAAAAAAAAAAACAAAACAAAACAAAAGAGTGGCCAAACAGGGAATGGATCGACCCGTCATATTAATCACCCCATAACCCTCCTTGAAACTACCTTCCCTACCTCCACCTTCCCCCTGTCCTCCACAGGCACAAGCATTTCTTCTAATCCCTCCATCCTCTCCATCTGCCTCCGGCGCAACACCGGCGGGTAATCCTGCATCGTATTCGGATTAATATACCCCCACAAAAACATATCTGTATACCTCTGCTGCAACTCTAAACCCCTGCGTATTGATTCCTTCAGCAGCAGTTCGTCTGGTCTCTGTAGCAGCGTTCGGTTGCGTGTCCGGCCCCAGCCTTGGTACTGCACGATGCCCACCTCGTGCGCTGGAATGCCGAAGATACTTAAACCCCGTTGATCCTGGCGTGGCTGGTACTTCCAACGGACGAATAGTCGCATTACGTCTAGCTTGCTGATCAATGCTGTCCGTTTCAACGTGCGCCAAAGCATGGAAAGGCTAGGTTGTGCGAGCAACAAGCGGCGCATCCCATCCTTCCCGCTCCCGGTGATTGGATCCGTGAAACGCATGTCGAGCTTGACAAAAAACAATGTAGCGAAGAAGAGATCGACGTCCGTGAAAATCTCGCAGTTTTGAGCTAGTCCTATTCGTCGTGCGTTGTCTGGAATATCCATGAGGAGCCATATCTTTTTCATGGTTTCCGCGCAACGGTCTGGTACAGGGACCCCATCCTCTGCCAGGATAGTGATGATCTCATGACAGACCATTTCGCGAAAACACACCATGAGCAGCCATCGGAACGATGGAACTTTGCGTGTCTCTCCTACAGCAGCACGTCTTGCAACAGGATGGGGACGTAAACCTGGGTCTGGAATGCAAAGTTTTGCATAGCAACGAGGCGGAAATATTTTTGCAGATTCTGGAGCGCGTGCACTTGCTTGTGCCTGGATTACAGTTGTAAAGCGAGTGTTGACCACATTGTGGAAATCTCTTGAAATACGATATAAAATCAAAAGCTCCTGTACACGCAGATGCTTTGCGAGGAGCAAGGTCAGATCCGGTCTTTTGAGAATTTCCTCGAAAATATTGAAGGGTTTCTCATATTGCTGTCTGACTCCCTCAAGCCCTGGAACTTGGCATGGGGTTTGGCATGAACAGTTTTCAAGTTTGCGTTTTTTAAAAATAGGCGATTGGGAAATATCAGATGACAACATATTAGATTCCCTAGATTCAGAACTGAGTTGTCTTAGGGTTTCGGGATTGAGGGCCTCCGTCTGCTTTGAATCTTTGGGAGAAGTATCAGAGTCTGCATCGTTTAGGTTGACATTCCGAAGCGCCTCTGCCAAGGGCGGCAGCCGTTGGACCTTTGTATTACGACGGGGATTCCACAGACCATGCAGAGACAGTCGATTCCCGGCTTGCTCGTTTGGATGGTCTCTTGTCCTCATCGCAAACAGAGGATTGAAGCAAACGGGGAGCGGGAGCATTTTCTGCCTTGCGGTTAGCTTCTCACCACCAGCCTCCTTTGCAATCATGGACATGCCTTTGGGTATCAATGGGCCTAAAATCAATTCAGCAGCTTTCAGCAGCATGAGTAGTGGGTCTTCGTAAGTGCGATCCCTGGGTGCTGCTATCGGTCTTGGCGAAACGGGAGGAGTGGGTTGGGTCGACTTATAGACATGTTCTTCTGCTGACATCCCATTGGAACTTTGTATTGGTGGGTTGGCGTGAGTTGTGGTCCGGTGTGACATCTTATTAGAAATCTGCGTCACCGGGCTCGCATGGTTTGTATTCCATTCTTCCGGGCGAATCCGCGCATGCTCCGGCGGCACTGACGGTGCGGGTCCCATCGTCGCCAAATGCGATTGCAGTGCAACTGTTCTATTGCCATGTTGCGCCCATTGCATGCTCATTCCGAAACCGGGCGCTCGCTGCAATTCGCCATTTTGCCTCAGCTGGCATGAGGCAGACGGACCATGAGGTTCCTCAAAATATCTGTCGCCGTCCAAGCTGTACATACCGTCGCTTTGACACCTCATATGATTTGGCGTCCAACCAGGCTTTGCTACGGACGCAGGCATTCCTATAGGCGCTCTCCAACTTTCTCCCTGGCCAACGTACCCAGCTTGATGCGAGATTCCTTGCATAGGATAATTTCCCATGTATTGGCCTAGTGTTGAGTCTTGCCCAGGGACTGCACTGCCGTAGGCTGCCATATTTAAGTGAGATGGTGGTAGTCTATTTGTTGGTTGTTGGAACCGTTCCATCTCTCCTGAGCCACCAATGGGACTGGAATTGTAGCCGTTCCTCGTGTGCTGTGACCAGCCATTCCCATGCATTCTGCTCTTTCTAGTCTGTGGAGGAAGCATATGCAGTTCTATTCTCTGAGGCCATGATGAGGTCCTTCTGTGTCCTGTTCCATCTCCGCCCTGGTGCAGCTGCGGTGGTGGCGCTTGTGGCGGGTATATCCGATGCTGATTTTGCTGCTGTTGTTGCTGTGACAGGTCAGCTACAGGTGGAAATATGCGTAGCCCTGGAAGTGGTGGATCCAACGGATGTTGGAGTCTTGGGGCCGGTAATACCTGCGTCTGAAGGTGACACTGGTGCTGGGGTTGGTGCTGGTACTGAGCCTGATATGCTTCTTGTTGCTGCATGGAGACCTGGCCCAAGCCCCCTACTCTCACAGCCATGTGGGCCTGGGGTAAATAACCCTGCTGCAGGTTCATATTCGCCCAACCTCGACAGGCAAAATCTACGTAAATGCCTGAAGACTGAAATGCAAATGTTTATAACGCTCTTATCCAAAGAGCTAACGGAAAGTAAAGATTATCAAAACGCGCGCGAAGGGTGCCTTGAGCAGCGAATGAAATGAAGTTTGGATCACGAATTTGGCAACGATTCAGATCAATAAGCATTATCCTTCTCCTTGCTCGGGAGATAGTGAATGAGATAGATGGATTTGGGTAGAATGGGTATTGTATACAAGATTGGCAATTGAATAGGGGTTCTGTCACCAGACATAGAACGACCCAGAATGGTGAATGTGCAACTTTTGGCTGAAATGGGGGGATGCAAACGCGCAGATAGATGGGCCAATTCGAATAACACGCTTGTGGAATTCAAGAACAGGCATCCAAGCCGAGTATGTGTCCGCAGACAAGAATTAAGGAGGCTATCTGAAGAGTGAGAGTTTATTTGGTATCGATAGTCACTCAATACCGCGACGATAGGGACTGGGATAGACGAATAAACGGCGGAATGATTGGAAAGGATGATGATAGAAAAATAGAAGGACAGCGAACCAACACGAGGCCGGGAGTCCAGCGTGGTGATAAAACAATACTTAATGCGTCGAGAGTACTTAGCGCTGGACACTGGAGATGTGTGACTCCTGTTTAGTGTTTACTTTCCATAGCAAGCCGTCGACGACTCTGTTCCGTTGCCATGGAGGGCTCTGCTTTCCTCACAACTCTCCCACGACTCTGCAGGCGCAAGGAACGCGCACTCCCGCTGTGTCTCTTGCTTGCTTCCTGCTGGATGGAGCCAAAAATGTATTACACATAACCTGCTGCTCTGCCTTTGATGGTTCCTCCCATCTAGCCATTTTGCTAAAGACCGTATACCTGCGAGGTGAGGTATTGGAGATGTTTCCTGTTTCATCTCTCTCTCTCTCAATGTACCACGTTTATGTATATGATAGATACACTGCCAGTTATCTCAACAGTATATGCAATAAAACCAACTCCAAAACGAAAGGGAAAGCATGGCATGATTGGCCCCTTGATTGAAATTCTCAAAACCAAAAACAGGAAACGCAGTCATCGTCTCCTCACACACCTTGCCTCAAGGAGTACATATTTTCTTTATGATCAAGAATGTCAGGTATCGAGTATCGAGTGGAGAAAAGGAAGGGATACGGTGGATGAGGGGCGGGTCCATATATACAATAATATATCCCGGTAAATTCTCTCTTGCAAGCCGAATGAATATCTTCCTTGAAGTTTAAGGTTGGGTTCAAAAAAAAGGGAAAATATATGGAAAACAGGTAGGGGAGGGGAGGTATAAATATAAATGAACACAGGAAATGTTGAAGTTATATATATCCAGTCAACAGGGGTTCAAGGAGAAAGGAAAATGGAGGAAAGGAAAAGAAGAAAAGCCAACAGCAAAATGAAACAGTGAAGATGGAATGAATATAGTACCCGCCGACAAAAGCCGGAGAACATAATGACGATGAATACCCAACCTGATATATGAGACAATAATAATGATATCATGAAAACAGTGTGCCTGTTGAAACGGCTAATGTCAAAAAAGAGAAAGCCACCTAATCAACACCCTCCTCCCGTCCGTCGCCTCATCGCCCACGAACCGCCAGCAACGCCCTTACCATACATCACTTGATAACCTAGCTTTCGGCCTTAGTCTCGCGTCCTCCCCGTCTCGCAACAGAGGCGGCTGCGTCGGCAGTGGCCCTCTAACCACTACCACTATGAGCAACAACTTATCCCCGGCGTTTTCAAAAAGCGTCTATTGTCAAATGGCTCTTGAAAGAAAACAAGCATAAAACAAAAAACTCCGAGTTGAAGGGGAAAAAAATGAAGAAAATGAGGGCAAGAAAAGGAACAAATGTCTATCATGATGCGAAATTTGATGAACGGCAAATAAACTATCGGGAAGATAAGATATGCTTGAAGAGGGGAATGCAATAGATCGTGTTCGGAATCGGAAAGTGAAAATTTATCGTCATCGTTTGGAGCGTGGGATATTGAAATTCGGAGAGTTGCATGTCGATGCTGTCTTGTGGTCATTCGTTTGATTCGTTTCGGATATCCAAAATTGGGGCTATTTATACATTTTTCTATTTCATGCACCCATATTTCTGATTCTGCTTCTTCTGCTTTTTCATTTTATGCCCTGTTTGAGAACAAAAAATTATTTCCGATTGAGTAAGCTAAGGAACTCCTCTCGGGTCTTCGCGCTCGCCCGCATGCAGCCCAGCATGCAACTCGTTGTGGTCGTGCTGCTGGTCTTCTGCACACCGCGCATCACCATGCACAGATGGCTCGACTCAATAACCACAGCTACACCTCTGGGCTTCAGCACTTCGGAGATGGCGAGGGCTACTTGCTTCGTTAGACGTTCTTGGACCTGGAGACGGCGTGAGAACATCTCTGCGAGGCGGGCGAATTTAGAAAGGCCGAGGACACGGCGGTCGGGTATGTAGCCAATGTGCATCTGAGGGTTTCGCATTTAGAGTTAGCATGTGCTGTCATTTCATCTAATTTATCCACTTTTTCTGAAATTGAGAATCCGAAAGGGGTCGGTGGAATGAAATAACATACTTTGCCGGTAAACGGGACCAAATGATGTTCGCACAGTGAGAAAATTTCAATATCCTTCACGATAACTAGCTCATCATGGTCTTCATGGAAGACAGCACCGTTGACTAGATCGCGCACGTTTTCCTCATAGCCCTTTGTGAAGTACATCAGCGCTTTTGCGTATCTTTCCGGTGTACCCAGAAGGCCCTCGCGCTCTGGGTCTTCTCCAATACATTCCAGAACCGTCCGGACTGCATTTGCTAGTTTTTGTGTTCGTTTTTCGTTTTCTTCTGGTGTCGCTTCGAGACGCTCGCGAGTGCCGACGCCTGCAAAACAAAAGTAAATTGTTAATTGGGAAAAACGAAAGCCATTCCTTTACCGGAACCGGGATACGTACTCGGCCAACTAAGCCCGTCAAAATCAATTGGAGGATTTAGCGTATAAGGGCTCGCAGGCCTACTAACAGCGGAAGATAAATTTCGAGGTTTCGTATGGTCCCGAGGATCGCGGGGTGGTTCGCTAAAATTTCGTTTAAGGGGAGGGGGGGGAATGGGAGGAGGGCCGGCGGCGGGGCTGGTGTTCTGCGCCGCGGGAATGTCAAGCGGCTTGTGAGTGGCGGGCAGCGGTTTTTCATTCTCAGCATCGCTCCGTTCCGCTGATACATGTTCATGCTCATTCTCCAGAAACCCGTTCTCAATATGCCCATTGGTAGTGGGCATTACAGTTTCCCGCATGGTTACGGCGGCTGCTGGGTTCCCTACCGCCAGGATTGGTTTTGGAGATGTAAAATCCGGATCAACGACTTGTTTCCATGACAATGAAGATTTAATTGATGAATTGAGCGTTTCACGCTCGCTCTCGCGCACGCCATTTGTCGCGCGGACAGAGGCTGATCCGTTTAAGAGACTGGAAGGGACAGCGGACTTTGGCTTGGGGCCCAGCGGTGGAGGTTCCTTGGCCATTTCGGGGGAATTTTTTTCAGCTTTGCGTTAAGAGAATGAATCCGATTTCAGTATCGTTTACTTCTCAGCTTCCAGAACCTTTGACAAAGAAGTTATATTTGTGGGAGCATTATCAGTGTCAAAATTTTTTGAATTTTCTGACGACCATGATAACTTTCCATCCCGCAGTAAGCCATGACTAAGACGCCGAGTCGTTGGACGGCTTGTCGGGATCGCGCTTCTGTGGCCCGTGCAATTTCCCGCTCTGTCATTTTATATAGATCTTCTTTAGAGAAATGAAATTTTATATCAATAAATCAATTGTAAAATAGATAGAAAATGACTATGATATATTCATATAATTTTAATCGATTATTAGCTGATTTACAATATAGTAATTGATTATTATTATTAGTTATTATTATCATTATACGATTACCACCACTCACAGTGAGTTTTCCCAGGCATAGCCACAAGCATACCAAAATATTAGGATCTGATCAGTTTCTAGTCAATTTTTGATCAGTTAAAAATCAACTAGAAATCGATTACTCCATAGAGATCGACTAGAAATTGATTTGTGTAAATTATCTTTTAATTGTTTCAAGAAGATTCTCTCAAGCAACGAAATGACATCAAAAGCGCCACTCACATGTGACAAAGCCAGTGTCAGGTTTTCTACAATAAATTTGCGGCTAGCCCAAAACAGGTGCCGAAACAGATTTCTGGTGGTAAGACTTAACTAGTCGAATAGCCCGCTGCCTGCCCCTTTACAAATACATATGGGGAAAGTAAAAAGACAAAAAGCCATAAGTTCATACACCTGAAGGCAACACCGAAGATAGCACCACCCCCATTTGCAAGGTAAAACTTGAAGCGTGAATTTTTTTTTTTTTTTTTTTTTTTTTTTTTTTTTTTTTTTTTTTAGGATAAAGTTTGTTGTGGTAATCGTGCGTCAAACCTGAATATAGACAACGAGCCACCGGTCCAAGCCAGAAAACAGTAGTAGGAACCAAGTCATGTCACTTGTAACCGAGCAA
Source organism: Histoplasma mississippiense (assembly GCF_000149585.1). Lineage (NCBI taxonomy): Eukaryota > Fungi > Ascomycota > Eurotiomycetes > Onygenales > Ajellomycetaceae > Histoplasma > Histoplasma mississippiense. Next base: position 1,685,664 of record NW_001813982.1, on the reverse strand, counting down.
AATGACTCCTGTAATTACTCATGTCTCCAGCTCCTCAGTTAGAATATCCTCCATGTCTTTACCCACAATGGCATCAGACACTTTCCATACTTGAAGCAGGTTGTCTTCAGCTGCTGAACACAGAACCCACGGATCATTCAAGTTCCAGCTGAAGTCGGAGATGCGGTTGGTATGTCCACCGTGCATAAACAATCTATTCAACGGAATGGGGTTAGTATACGGTTATTAACATGCCGCACAGGCATATATGGCCCATTTGATAGGGAGCAAGTTGTGCAGGGACGGTTGAAACAGGGAAATAATAATGATAATAGTAATATGCTAAACTTACAGCTCAGGCGGCCCATCTTGAGCATCTTCAGGCGTCTGCTCCTCGCCAGCGCGACTGAGATCCCAGAACATAATCTTCCGATCATAGCTGGCACTTGCAAGCACCGCTTCCTCAAAAGGATGCCAAGCTAGAGATGTCACTGATTCATTGTGACACTCCAGCGCATGCAGCTTCGATTTGAGGTTTCGGAGATCCCAGATGCCAACACTTTTGTCCGCTGATCCGGTAGCAAGGAGTGTCTCCTTAGCTGGATTAAATGCAATGGCATTTATCGCATCTTTGTGTTGGTCCCTGGATACCGCAGCCGCACGGGTGGTGTCAGCTTCGCGATCATCGATGATTTGAAGTGTGATATCATCGGATACAGTGCCAATGAAAGATGAGTGGAGAGGATGGTATTGCACATCGTTGACAATGGAGGAGTGATGGGTGTATGTTCGCGAAGGTCTAAGAGCCTTGTTGCCCTTTGTGTGTTGTGTGATGTCCCTGTAGGGTATTAGCCTTAGATGTTTAAATGCTTAACTCAGAAACGAGTGCTGGTTCAGCAGTTTTTTTTTTTTTTTTTTTTTAAAGAGTGGGAACACAAACCAAAGGCGGACGGTTTTGTCTTCACTTCCAGTAACGAGATGGCCAACCAAATGAGGACTCCAACTTAACCCAAATCCTTCCTTCGTGTGTCCAAGTAACTCCAACTCAGGGCTGACATTGCCTGTGGGAAGACTGGGGTGTTTAGATCGGTCCCAAATCATCACTCTTCCATCTGTGCACATTGTTGCGATAACGTTTGGGTTTTGTGGTTGGTATCGCGCTTTGTTCACCTCGCCTTTGTGATCGATCTTTTGGACGATGTTAAATTTCACCTCCATGGGTGCCTTCTTTGATCCCCCGCCTCCATAACCGCCAATCTCACCCCTCTCGTCATCGTAATCTTCCGCATCTGGAGCTGTTGGATTGGGTAGTTGGACATGCGCTATTTGAAGGTAGTTTTGAGCATCACTCGATGTATGTGTTCCAATGAGTAGGCGGTGGGTGGAATAAGGTTTATCTGGAAGACTATCCGGGGGTATAAGCAAAATGGAGCTCCGAGGCAGAAGTAGAAGCACTGCCTAAGAAAACTTACGTTTGTTTATCTGGTAACCATTGTGTAGTAAGAGTAGGCCACTCTAGTGCTGTGCTAAGTATCATATCATAAAGAAAGGGTGCATTTTTCTTCCACGTCTTGTACTCTAGAAAAAAGGAAATGTCAGTTGAGCGATCTTCAGAAGATAGCAGCAAAATAGACGGGAGTCGATACCTTCATTGATTATCTTTTCCTCCGTTCTCTCTTCTTCTTGTTCATCCTCTATACCCACTACAATTGTCACATCCAAAATCAGTAGCCATCTTGCGCGACACCGAGAGATCCTCACATACCTTGGTCATAATCATCCATGGTGAGCTTTGTAGTGAAGGCTTCGCGCGCTTCCTAAAAGTGGAGGCAGCTGTGGCTTAAGAAGAATAGGGCTCAAGGACTTCAAAACAGTTTACCCTGCCAATTGAGCTTCTCTGGGCCGGTAGAGTCTTATCAAAGCTGTTGTTGGGAAACAGACATCCAAAGAAGAAAACGCGATTGTCGCGTTAATGTGTCCACTAGTCTTCTTTTGGGAGAGTCATCCACGTGACAATCTCTTCCATCTCGATCTTTTCAAGATGATGAAAACCGATTCACTCCAAGCTTTTTAAATGGACGTCCGTTTTCCCTTTTTGCTGTTTCCTTCTCTATTCGGAGCTCCGAGAGCCCATCTATTCTTCATTCCTCTAGAGTTTGTGTATATGGGTTAATTTCAATCCTCCTTCGTTATTGGTGTTCGATCCAGGTCACGTCACGGCTGTTTTCCACATATTTTCCGCTTTTTACTGTTTTCCTATCCTTAATTTAACAACTCACAAATATGGGTGTTCCAAAGTTTTTCAGATGGATGTCTGAGCGATACCCCGCTATATCGCAGTTGATTGCGGAAAACCGAATCCCCGAGTTTGATTGCCTATACCTCGACGTGAATGGCATTATCCACAACTGCACCCACAAGGATTCGGATTCTCCAACTTTTCGCATGACAGAAGATAAGATGTTCATCGCTATTTTCAACTATATTGAACATTTATACGGGAAGATCAAGCCGAAACAATTATTTTTCATGGCTATCGATGGAGTCGCCCCCCGCGCGAAAATGAACCAACAACGAGCGCGACGATTCCGAACCGCGCTGGATGCTGAGCTGGCCAAGGAAAAGGCTATTAACAAGGGATTGAAATGCCCAAGGAGGAAGCTTTTGATAGCAACTGCATAACGCCGGGAACTGAGTTCATGGCCAAACTGACGCAGCAGCTGAAGTATTTCATCAATAAGAAAGTCTCGGAGGACGTGGAGTGGCAGGGCGTGGAGATCGTTCTGTCCGGTCATGAGGTTCCTGGTGAGGGAGAGCATAAGATCATGGAATATATCCGACAGTCGAAAGCGCAGCCAGGGTACCAACCAGATATACGACATTGTCTATACGGTTTAGATGCGGACTTGATCATGTTGGGCCTGTTGAGTCATGATCCGCATTTTTGCCTACTCCGTGAAGAAGTTACGTTTGGAAGGCAAAGTCAGAAAAAGTCGAAGGAGCTAGAACACCAGAATTTCTATCTTATGCACCTATGTATGGTGCGGGAATACCTAGAGCTGGAGTTTCAGGAGTTGGAGGAGGAGAACGCTTTGCAATTTCCTTTTGATTTGGAACGAGTTATCGACGATTTCATTCTGATGGCTTTCTTCGTGGGAAATGACTTCTTGCCGAATCTGCCGAATCTACACATTAACGAGGGGGCGCTGGCATGGATGTTCAAGGTATACAAACAAGTTTTACCGAAACTGGGAGGATACATAAATGAACAGGGGACAATCAATTTGGAGCGACTAGGGGTGCTCCTTGATTCGTTATCTGATGTAGAATTCCGCTTCTTTGAAGCAGAATTTTCGGATGCGCGTTGGATTAAATCTAAAATGAAAGGCGAGGAGCTGGAAAGCTCGGAACCACCTGCAAATGCGAAGGATTTTGCGATCTCGCCTGCGCAGAAGCACGTTTTCAACCGAATTAAAAAGTATGTCACTCATCGCCCGGTGAATGATCAAGGGCAATTTGTTCCTCTTGACCTCTCCCCTAATTTGCCTGCGAGGGATCGAAAATTCGTAGAGCAGTTAGCAGACGATCTACATCTTGCTTGGACTACAGTGTCCAACGAGCATGGCGATAGGTTCTTGCGGGTTCAACTTCCGTCGAAGGAGACTCAAACTAGCGGGAGCTCTGGTGATGATGACGGCGATAACGAAGAGGGACAGATTGCACTTCTTCTCGTGATGAAAAGATACGAAAACGCTAAGGTGAAGGAGACAACAGCCGAGGAAGCCCAACAAGCTGCTGAAAAAAAATACGAACTCAAGTTCCAGGAATGGAAGAACAACTACTACAAGTCCAAATTCGGATGGGACATGGATAACCATGAAGAAATGCGGCAATTGACGGAAAATTACGTACAAGGCCTTCAATGGGTTCTCTATTATTATTATCGTGGAGTTGCCTCGTGGCCTTGGTTCTATCAGTATCACTATTCGCCGATGATTTCTGACGTCAAACTTGGCTTGGAAGCTGATATGAATTTCGACCTTGGGCAACCCTTCCATCCTTTTGAACAATTAATGGGCGTTCTACCGGACCGAAGTAAACAAATTGTCCCTTCAGCCTTCCATGAATTGATGACTTCCCCGGAATCACCGATCATTGATTTTTACCCTCGCGACTTCGAACTTGACATGAACGGCAAAAAGATGGAATGGGAAGCCGTTGTCAAGATCCCGTTTATCGATGAAAAGCGCTTGCTTAGCGCGATGGCTACAAAGAAACACCTTTTGACACCAGAAGAGAATGCAAGAAATGAATTTGGCGTTACATTAAAATTCACATATTCGCCAGATATCGAATACATATATCCCAGTTCACTTGCTGGCGTGTTCCCCGACATTGCTAAGTGTCACTGCATAGAAAATGTGTTCGACCTTCCAACAATGGAAGGCCTAGAACCTTTCGTTGGCCTTGTGGAAGGGGTTAAACTAGGGCACGAAGCATTGGCGGGATTCCCTAGCTTGAAAACATTGCCACATAATGGCCAACTAGGTTTCCACGGGGTCTCCGTGTTCCAACAAGAGAGTCGTAACGAGAGCATGGTGGTAACGCTCAGCGAGCCTGAAAATCGATCCAGTGTTGAACTAGCGAAACAAAAGCTTGGTCAAAGAGTTCACGTTGGCTACCCTTTCCTTCAAGAGGCCAAAGTAACTCGCGTATCTGACGAACTTTTCGATTACATGTATGTCGACGGAGAGCAGCATATTGTTTCGATTCCTCATACACCATCACAAACGGATCAGTGGAGACGCAAAGCCCACCAAGTTGAGTCATATTATAGCAAAAGGCTGGGCATGGTTGTTGGCGAGATCGAGTCCATGGTCCACGTGCAAATGCTGAAGGGGTTAATGAAGACAGCCGAAGGTGCCACGGTCAAGGAGTTCGCCGATATTCCAGGTATTGAAACGGATTACGCATTGCAGCTTGTTGTTGACCGAGTGATGTGCGAGGATGATAGGTTTATCGAACGAGAAGCCTTACCTGTCGAAGAGGAATTCCCGGAGGGAACAAGGGCTTTTTTCTTGGGTGAATATAACTACGGAGCTCCAGTACATATCACTGGGCATGAAGCCGGAAAATTGAGTGGTCTTGTTTCCGTCACCAAAGGCAGGGAACCAGAATTTGGTCGAGATTTGACGAGAGCTGCTGAGAAACTCTCTCCCTACAGTCCGTCATTTGCGATTGCCCGTAGTCTAAATCTGAACCCTTTGGCTCTGGCTAAAATCACGTCTTCGTTCACGGTGGTCTTGGATGGCCAGCGCATCAACCTTGGCCTGAACCTGAAATTTGAAGCGAAGAAGCTCAAAGTTCTTGGGTACTCCCGACGTGGACCCACTGGCTGGGAATTCAGTGAAAAAGCCATCGATCTTCTCCAGCAATATATGATCAAATTCCCTGAGTTCATTGCAGGCATTCAACGAAAGCCACAAGGAGATGGCTTCCAAGCGACAGATTTCTACCCAGCTGAAACCGCGGCTGCCAAAATCAAGGAGATTCAGGCGTGGCTCAAGTCAATCGAGGCCAAGAATTTCGATCGTGTACCATTAGAAGCTGAACAGCTCGATTCAAACCTTGTGAAATCCATCGAACAAGCTGCAGACGAACTCCTCCGTACACGACCAGCAGCTACAGCTAAAAAGCTTAAAGGCGTCCCGCGTAATGCGTTATTGAAACCGGCAGATGCGGAACATCGACTTGGCAATCAATCATTTTCTCTTGGTGATAGGGTGGTCTATGCACAGGAATCTGGCAAGGTTCCCATCGCGACGAGAGGCACTGTCGTTGGGCTCACGCGGACGTCCAGAACGCTTCTCCTGGACATCGTATTTGACGTCTCCTTCATGAGCGGGACGACCCTAGGTGACAGATGCTCGCCATTCCGCGGGTCGACAGTTCCTGCATCATGCGTCTTGAACGTGACCAACAGGCAACTTATCGCGACCACCCGCGCTGCAGCAGAACAAGGGAGATCACAACAACAGCAACAAAACCAACCGCTAACAGTCCAGGGATATGGAGCGCCGCTCGGACCAGGTGGAAAGGGCCAGCTGAAACATGCGAGCGCCCCGCCACCTCTGCGAGGCAGCTTCTGTGGCGCTCTTACAGGACAGCTTGGTGCTCCCAGGGGCAATGGAGTGTTCCGAGACCGTGGTGGCCACAGCCAGTCGGAGCAAACATTGCCGATTCGCAATCACCACCAAAACAATGCCTCCTCACCGCAGCCGTCTGATCTGCGCGGCCGGGGTGGGCGGGCTAACTTCACCGGCCATCAGAATGGATATAATCCACGTGGGCGTGGAGGACGACGTGGAGGTGGAGGCGGGGATATGGGTGCTCCGCCTGCGACTCCCGGTGGCTATGTTTCGGTTGAGAGAACGGACCCACTTGAAGGAGTTATCCAACACAATCCGAATTTCCGACCTCAGTCGTACAATAATGTTCCTCCCCCGTCAACTTTAGAACGTGGTGGAAGTGGCCGGGGTAGAGGCGGTCGTGGTTTCGCACGAGGGGGTGGTAGGGGTGGTAGAGGTGGTAGAGGTGTCAACAATAGCCAGGGAGCCACATCCACCTAAAGACTTGAATGAATGAATTTTTTCAGAATTGATTTTTTTTTTTTTTTTCCCCTCATGGTTGAGTTGAAGACTCATATGCATGTGTTGGTAGGAAAAGGAGGTCTGTTTGTACAGAATACAGTGGTGTTCAATAGGTCAGCGTACTAGCAGCTCGGCGCTGAGGACCCCTCTTCTTACCCCTCTTCTTCAAAGATTCCTCCATCATCTAACATTCCCCTTATACATCAAAAGATGCCCTCACAATTGAAAACATTGTGGAGAGAACACTCTCCAGCTATTATTAATACTATTTTGAATCTTTAAAAGTGAGAACATTCATTTTTAGATATAACTTGAATTTTAGATCTGTCTCACTTTATCATATTCTTTATTATTTATTATGAATCTCATCAAATAAATGAAGAAAGTTTTAAAAAACATTTTGAGAGATTTTCTAAATTCTTTGTTCATAATCAACATCATTTTATTTTCTCTGTAGAGAAGAATCTCTTCTACTCTTTAATCAGCTTTCTCATATTCTCAAAATCTAACTTCTATATTTGCTGAAATACAGCAAGACAGTATTTTCAAAAGAATGAATAATATATTTTTAAATCATAAAAGAAGCTCTATTTAAAGTTTATATATAAGAAAGTTTAAAGAGTTTTTGTGAGGGGTGATGACAGTGTGAAGAGTGAATAGTAGAAGATAATAGTAATAATAACGCAATAAATGGTCACTCTTATTTGGGCTGCAAAGTCCGACTCTGCCACCTCCTCAAGTTGCCCATCTAAATGTACGTCTCTTCTTGGACATATTGAACACTTCAGCAGAGCTCTCTTCGCTCTCCCGGGTTACCGGAGCACCAGAGGCAGCGTTCTGCAACCATTATCCTCTTCCAATACAGATGTAAAACTAGAGCCTTGTATATCAACGCTCTGCAAAATATAAATTTGGACCAGACAACCTAAGTCAATACCATTCAGTGCCATCTATTAGTCTCCCAACGACCTTGAAGGCCTTACATTGGCTGGATTTCGTCGCGAGGCATCCTCATATGCGCTGAGGTTTTTGGTATGCGTTGCAGGTGGTTAGTTGTCTGGCGAACTAGAAGGGAAAAGGCTGTACGAATATAGAGCATATTGTATTATATTTATGTGGATTTAAAAAGGCCCACACCCCGGTGGGAAGTTCCAGAGTTACGCGAAGAAACACTGATCATTATAATATTATGCTATTTATGACTATGATCAACCCTAAAAAGGGAAGCTGCCCTGGTGCAGGTTATGGCTTCCCCGTGTGCATGATAAGCCCTATTTATCATCAGTTCAGGTAAGTCTTATTACCCACTGTATTACCTTCAACAATGGAGCCAACTCTCAGCTTCTTGACATGTCTACAAAGAATCTGAGACTCTTCTCCTCCTTCAGTTGTATTTGCGAAGCTCCATTGCGCGTCTTGATACTCTGTTTGGTCGGAAAATGTCGATAGATCAGAGTCATCCAAGGTGAGAGCTGCCTCAGAAGCCGTCTGACACTGAGAGGTTGAATGAAGAAGCTGAGATTGGGGCTTTGCATGTGTTTCATTTACTGCCCTAATAAACTCATCCCTCTTTTCCTTTGCCCAGTCCCAAGCATTTCAGTATGCAGATGCTCCATGCTGAAAAGTTCCTGGGTCACTGATCATCGACCAGCCTTTGAGCTGGGTCATAATATACTCAGAGTGACAGTCTAGACCTTCAGGCTTGATGAGATGAGTTGTGTATAGCTTGAATTGACCACCATGATAAGTCAATGTAAAAAGTGTAAGCATTGTTGTTGTAGAGTGTGCATACTCTGAGCTTCTAATATGCCGTCATAGCAAGCCTGGAATCCATCAGAATCTTTTGCTTTCAAAAAGAAGTTCAGTACCATTGAAAAGTCATTCTGTGTTGATGAAATAATATAGTCACTAAGTTTGTTGTGAATTTAATGAATGTGCACTATAGAAGTGATCTGACTTGATCTGAATCAGAATGTCATCAGTTAAGAGGGCAAGATTTCCAAGTGAGTATCCCTCTTCAGCACATTTGGGATCATCAACATCATCTTTGATGATAGAAATCACTGACATTGTGACTGATTGTTTTTTAAATGCGTGGGTATCTGCTCATTTGAATTTTCAGAAATGCTTATTGAAAAAATTTGATGAGGAAAGGGAGAATCGGGGTTGAGCTAATCTTTTATTGATCTCCTCTCAGTTTTTTAGCATTGCTGGTATTCAACCATCTGAATATTCATATTCATCAAAATAAACACCATGATCAATTAGATTCTGCTGAAAGTTACAATTATAGAGTGTGGTGCTTGTGAACTTGGTGGTGCTCTTTGTATCTGCACTTGTTGATGGAGGAGAATCTGCGCGTCGCTTTCTACTCCGGGACCTTGAGCTCATTGCTTTTTCAAGGAAGTTTTCCAGTTTAGAATACTGGGCAATATTATCAGCAATGGTATATTTGCATGGATTTGTAGTTACGTACATTTCTAAGGTCAGTTAGGTCAGGTCCTCCCAATCTGGAAACCCTTTTTATCTGCTTTGAACAAGCGGGTGCACAATCATGGAGAAAGGCTGGAGCAAACTGAAAAGGATTACAGCACTTCTTCAGCTCAGTGTGAAATCATTGAGTGAGAGGTTGATGATGGTTCTGAGATGGTTTCGGGCAGCTGTTTCTTCGATCTAACTCCTCTAATGCATCTTTGGTTAACCAAATCTTTGACAGGTTATCCCAATATGCTGATGCCGATGCGTCGAGCTTCTGCCTTTTCCGAAATCGTGACCTGTCGGATGGATGGGGCTTAGGATACTGACGCTTGCGAGACGGGTTGGACGTCACTGAACTAGGCATATGGTCATAATCACAAATATTTGGCTCTTTTATCTTGCGAGTATGCATCGAGGTCAGGAGGGCCAGAGGTTCTTGTAATTAACTTTTGCGCAGGATCCCAGAATGCATTCCAGGCGCTTTTCCGGAGATTATTGCTGTGTGCCCAATAGGTGCTACTATGGTAATCACGTGATATAACATACTTCTTTTTAGCACGCGTGTGGGAGCGGTAGGTGGGTCGTGACTAAAATTAGCAATGCTGCCTGGAGTGGTCGCCTGTCGCCTGTCCACTCAATATGCCATTATCCTTGCCTCCATTAACTTCTTCTCACCCTTCACACTTCGGCATTTAACGTACGGGATATATCAGAACGATTACGTAAATCCATCCCACTCTCGCTGACCAACAACAGAGCAAGCCCGGGAGGGGGAAATGTGTGTAGTCATCCAGTGGTTAAAAGCAAGGAGCCAAGCGCCTGATGGGGGTGAACGAAACACTGCCCCCTATTTACAGCATGGTCCAGATCATGTGCCATCGATTTTAAACTGTGCGTCAACGGACTGATTGGAAAGAGTGAGAATTTTAACCCTGTCAATGAATAGCCCTCCCGTTTTATATCAAGTGTTGTCTTCTATGTAGTTGAACTTATAATAAGTTTCATTCTCTTGCCAGCAAGAAAGTGACGGTTTTCTGGAGGGAACGTTACATACTCAATGTGAATATCTAACTCCATAGGTACATCATCCACCGGGCCAACATGGGAATTTTCGGTATCGGATATTTTTCATGCTTTGGAAGCGTCGCTGCTGGTCGTCATCTTCAGTCGCCCAGTCGCCGGTCCTAGCATAGTTAAATAGTTCTTGGCATTTTCGCGAAAAATCTTCCGGCCCGTTCCGCTGCTTTATTGATGTTCCATACAGCCAAGCATGAATTTTATCAACTGCAACACCAGCCGTTGATTTGGATATCTGGCCGCTCAGATACGCCATCGTACCCATGCCACTTGTAATCGGTGAGTCATGAAAGTCCCCCAGCGGGTGTGCAGTACCCATGTCCCCTTGATACAGGATGGAGAGCGAACTTGATTTGCTCAGCATTATCGTAGGCATATTGCCTAGCGAACGCTGTCACCAGCACCATCCATCATCCCTTCCATCCACCCCAGATCTCCTTAGCGGGCGTCTCTTCAATTTCGTCTCTTGAACAGTCTTTCGAGCGCACCACTGCCTTATCGCTCCTCTTCTCTCCCCTAGCAGATCCTTGCTTCGGATGGACTGTAGCTGAATGCTGAACCCCGTCTTCTTAAAAATATAGCATCCAAAATCACAGAAAGTGGCTGAAAATAGGCTACGAGCGGCGCCGTTCCGTGACCAGATCGGTTCTCCAGTTTTCTCCATAGATTCGGTTGCCTTCTATCGAGACCCTGTATGGTGTCGGATCTCGAGCGTGGCTGAAAGGCGCAGCTTCATTTGGTCCAACCCTTGCACTAGTGCCTCACGACAACAACTAATGCATGATGGGATTATTGTTTTATTGCTGCACAGCTCCATACCTTCCTTGCTCTCACCCCCTAATTTTATCTACCGGAGTTTGAACGATTGGGCGGTTGATATATGAGGAGCAGGATTGCTTGTGAGAGGCGGAGATTGACATATTCAAGCACTCTCCCTGCCAGTGATTTCTTCTCTGTGTGATGATGATTTAAATTCGCGAGGCTTTTGTGCCAATGACAAATTTCGAAACCTTCGTCTTTACCAGATACTCGGAGATGATGTGGAGAAAGCACGCTGGATATGAACATCCCGTAGATAGAGAATTATAATCTAGAAAAAACCCTTCACTATTTGAGAAGAGTCAAAATCGACTTGAACCCCTTTCATTTCGAAAGAGAATTGTCTTACGTTTGGACTATCAGCGATAAGCAGATACAGGAATGCAGCTTGAGCATGCGAGCTTCAGTCATAGCATAGTCTTTGCAAGCTATTTTTAGATTATAGCCCCACGGTGTTGTAGGTATGCTAACTACGGATACCCGGAAGTATAGGACCAAGTTACTCAATCCGACTATTAATGTCGTCTCTGGCTGCTTCGATTATAGTAGAGCATCCATATCTGTGAGAAATTGCCTCAGAATGTCGCCCAAATTGTCCTTCTTGATCGAATACGTCCCTGTCGCAGGCTCATATTTCACTTGTTCCACATCATCCTGCAACACCAGCCAGCATGCAATGAGTAAGCCTTCAACCTCCCAACCAATGCGAACGGCAATGTCCGGGAAAACATCCAAACCACTTCCTCTGTCACACCCCTGCGCGGTAAACGAGTTCTCATATATGTCCTGCCACGCAAAATAGAACGGCGCTAGTGTTGGATATCGAGCCTCGATTATGTCCTCATCGACGTGAATCTCGTCAGGTGGGTTGTGAGGTGACCTTGTGTCATGCCAGAGATACGATGTTTGCCAGTCTGGAAACAATCGATAATGATATTGACACTCGTTCCTTTGTGGCTCCACTCCGTGGCTCTGATCAACCTCTGTGGAAATATCAACAGTGCTATTGATGTCACCGCAGTTAACGACTGTCAGTTGTAGTCCATATGCAGTTTCTAGGAAAAGGCGTTCTTCTCTCGAACGTTTCTATGAAACAAACAATTTTGTCAGTCGCGCGATCGCATGCGTGCATTTCCACAGAAACGTCTTTAGCAAGGTTGTCAATTTCAGCATATATGATGTAACAGGATGATGATATGTATAAGAGCTTTTGGAGCATTCTGAATTCGGGTGGGCTTTGCTCACACTGCCGCTCTTTGGATCCTGCGAGTGCTTGCTTCCCTGGTCTTTAACAGAAGATGAGTTCGATGGCAGACCGGGATCGGACGGTTGAACGGACCAGGAATCGACTGCTGTCTGTCTCTGATATATAAAAACCCGTACAGGCTGTAGTGGAGTTGTCATAGCTGAGGTTGTTGGACAGACTGATATATTAGGTGAGGAGAGGTTGATTCATGCAGATGCAGAGGATGAAGCGGCCCTCCAGAGTCAGCGTATCAGCCGTCCCTGTTTGAGGTAGAGTCGCTCGCGATGGAGGAAGCATCCTTTTTCTTCGACAATCCTCCCTCGGTGGCAAACTTGGACTTTCCTAGTCTTGTCTTGGGTGACTAACTGTATTTACTTTCCATACTTGGCTATATTATTTTACTTTAGTTTGTCCGACACTAGATAAACATAGAGGTACTGGCGGAGGCCTCCCGAACGATCGAAAATTTCAATTTCATGCTAGATGCTGAAATTTTCGATATCTCAAAATATGTGATGATTGGACGGATGGATATTGTGGCGGACATAAAGCTTGCGAAAACAGAATTTTCTGCCACCCCCTGAAAAATAGTAGCAAAACACCGCAGAAATAACCAAAATATCCACGTATCTCTAGAATCATTCAAATATCATCCAATTCATTCAAATACGCACCTTTATCATCAAATCTGCCAATATGCCCCGCAACACCCACCGTTCTACTGCCTCGCAAGCTCGTAAAAGGACTCCAACTACCCTGCGCCTTCGTCTGTCCAAACCGCCTGTTCCGGATGTTCCGGATAATGACGAGAATCCAACTGATGATGAGAAGGAGGAGGAGGAGGAGGAGGAGGAGACACAGCCAGAAGATCCTCGATTTCTGCGAACACCTACCCCTGAGCCTGAGATCTCATTCAGGCTGTATGAACGGGTGATTATCAATGGGATAAAGGAGCCTATAAAGATCAAGTTACGGAATGTCACAACAAATGATATGACTGTCAGCTTCTATCGTATCCAATATACTGCAAAAAGAATAGCTGAAGAGTATGTTATGAAGCAGAACTGCAAGGAGATAGAAGTTGCAAATTGTATAGCAGTCATCTCATCAAACAAATGTGGATCTTCAATCAAAATCACCCTCGAGGAGGAGACAGATTGGAGAGAGATTATCACTCTTTTGAAGGAGTTATATAAGGAGAAGATGAGCGGATTTAGCATTGAGATTACCACCTCTTTTAATCTTCTTGATATCTCAACTTTATCCTCAAACACCTCTGTAATACGCGGTCCTGCAGCTTTCATTGGAGTGTCGGATTCCCAATTAACAACCCAGGCATTGGCATCAAAAAGAGCATTAGATGTCAAAGAAGAAGTAATCTCACTACCTGCCAAATCCCCTCTCTATCGTCCTGCCAAATCCCCTTGAATTCATGAAATATCTGATGACGAAAAGCTGCCGCCTACGCGTACAAGATCCACGGCCACTAGCCAGCAGCTGAAGGAGGCTCGAAATCGATGGTCAAATGAGCATGATTCTTTGCGGATTGGGCGTGAGATAACTGCTCACTGGCGTTGTCAAAAGATGAATTGTCATAACTTTGAGCAGGGCACTTGTTGGATAGCTTTTGATGATACTCATATTCAACTCCTGAGTAGTGAGATTGCCAGTTGGATAGATGATGTTGAACGTGGACATGCAACAGTTAAAAATCCCTCAAGAAAGATGACAAAAAGATTAATGAATAGAAAGGAGAAGAAGGAACAAAAAAGCGAATCTATCTCTGCTTCTAATCCTTCTATACAGACACCTCAGATGCCAGCAGTTATATTTCCTCCCTCAACTCCTTCTTCATCTAATATTGTGTCTCCAAGTGAGATAATCAATGTGATGGTGATGAAATATATGATGGAAGGAATGGGAGGCATGGGAGGACTGAATTCAAACTTGTCATCGAATTCAAACTTGCCATCGAATCCCAACCTGCCGTCGAATCCGAACCTGCCATCGAATCCGAACCTGCCTCCTATTCGAAATAGTCCAATCCCTCAGTTTGGTGAACACGCGGATCTGTTTATTGATGAGTTCTTCAACTGGTTGATGACAGAGAGAGACCTCGAAGAGCAGAAGCTCTTTTAACTGCAAAGAGCATTATTCAGAATGAAGGATTTGAACTGGATCATATACAGACAATGACAAATGAGCAGGTGGTTCAGTTGAATATTGGAATGGGTATATTCTCAATAATAAGAAATGGGTTAAAGAGTCCTATCTGGCAGTCACAGTTGAAGGAGATTAAATTGTCTTTATCTGCTGTTTGTAATGATGACAGCAGACCTCATACTGCTTCTGCTTCTGAATTTGAAACTTAGATATTAAATATCATCATAATTGAATTGCAATCTGAATCTTTTTAAATTTTACAATACTATTCTATATGAGCAGATCTGAAATATCCTCTTGCATCTTCTTCTCCCATGAAATTCTCAACTGCATGATGCAAGAAGGCTTCAAAATCTCCATCAAACTGATTCTCTAACTGACATCTGTATCTTCTAATCCATTCTTTCAACGCGTGAAATGACTCCTCTATAGGATTATAATCAGGAGAATATGGAGGTAAGAATAAAAGTCCAATGCCAGCTTCTCTGCAGAGATCTCGCAGTGCTTGTGAACGATGAGAAGAGCAATTATCCATCACTAAGTAGTGATAACCTCATTGGCATTTGGGCAGTATCCGGACACGTACAAACTCATTGAACCTCTCTGTATTATAGGACCCCTGATATATATCATAATCAAGATATCCATTGACATTTATTGCAGGTAAGATTGACCATCTGCGAGATTGTTTACAGGGCCTTCTAATGCGACAAGGGAATCCTCTGCTTGACCATCCATATCGTCGATCTGCAGTACGTTCATTCACAGCACTCTCATCTAAAAAGATAAGTTGATCAGGTTGATACTGAGTAACTTGAATACGCCATTCAGCTCGAAGTTCTTCGTTGCGTGAC
>NW_001813982.1:1662336-1670298 GCF_000149585.1 Histoplasma mississippiense | reverse complement strand
GACAACAGAGGCGTTCCATCAAAAGAACCAGTCTAATGATCTACCCCGAGCTAAGCGGTGGGCAGAGACACGCACGGAAGACGTTACCCGCGCCGTGGTGCGTTTTTCTCCCCAGCCTCAGAAACCTCACCAACTACTCCAATCTCATTTCAAGTCTGATCTCCCCTCCTCTTAAGGAATGACTTCTCTATCGGAAAGTGACCACAGTGTTATCAAGTGCCACCCCCTAAAATAATCTCTCAGCCACTTACAAGATTTGCTCCAGGAGGTGGAACAATCACACTCCTTGGTCAGCTTCTCTTGATGGCGCTGATGACAGATCTGAACAACTCCAGGATGCGGTGTCGCAACTTCTCTCTACCTTTCAGGGAGAAAAAGCTGCATTCAATCTTCGTTCAAAGATAAGCAGTCGTGACATTGCGTTTGAACTTTCACGTCTGTTTGAGCGGGTTCGAAACGGCGACTTCAACTACACCTACTACCGTCCACTCATGACGCTCGTCATCAAAAAGGCGCCCGACCACGATATCTGGAGCGCCGTTCTCGATCTCATTACTAGGCTCCCAAGAGTGACCCCCACACCAGCAAGTGTCCCCCCGGCGTTTAACAGCACGCCGATTACGCATACCTCCGCGTCGCAGCAAGGCGCCGAACAGACCCGGAAGCTGATCGAAGCAAGAGTCTTTGAGGAGATCCGGGACTGCGCGTATCGGGTTGTGCCAGGGTTCTTTGAGAAATATTTCGAGGGGGAAGGACTGGACAGATCGCTCCTGGGATGCTTACGAATCGGTAAAGGACCAACATGACGGTGAATGGGCCAGTCTCGCTGGTTCGCCCAAGCAGGAAAAAGTGCATGACTGGTTGTTCCAACTGCAGGACAATTATCTCTCGAAGGAGCGACGTCGCTACTACACGATCAACATCCCACGGGAACTTATCGGCGGTGAGGCTCGGCGGCAGGTCGACCTAATCGTCAAACGAAAGAGCGGAAAGCCATCGGACACCGAGCATGACTGGAGAGACATCGAGGCGATCGGTGAGCTCAAGGCGTCAGATAATAGGGGCGTGAAGGATACGTTGGTTCAGCTGGCCCGGTACGCGCGAGACGTGTTTGCCTGTCAGCCGACGCGCCGCTACTTGCACGCATTTAGCATCGAAGGCCCGCAGATGACAGCGTGGGTCTTTGACCGCTCAGGATGCTACAGCTCGGGTCCATTCAATATCCACAAGGAGCCGGAACGATTCATACGGATGATGGCCGGCTACACGATGATGAATGAGGACGAACTAGGTCTGGACATGTTCATAGAGCGGGACGGCAACAATCGCTTCCAAGGAAATGACGCGGGCACAAATCCAAAAAAGCGATCCAGGTCGAACAGCCAGCGGTCGGGGCCATTCCATAATGAGGTCACGTATGATGTGGAAGAAACGCAGGGGGCAAGTCTGGTCGCTCCCAGCAATGGACCGTACGACAATCGCATTTTGCGCTGTCTCGTCATCTATCCCGCGGGCCGGCCAATCCATAAATACCGGTCGTCCTTGGAGCTGTTGCAAGCGTTGCGCGACGCGGTCAAGGCGCACAAGTCCTTATATTTCAAAGGAAATGTCCTTCACCGAGACATTTCTGAGAACAACATCATCATAACTAATACTGAAGAGACTGGCTTTGCGGGGATGCTGATTGACATGGATCTTGCTAAGGAACTTGGCACTGGGAGAAGCGGTGCACGCTGTCGCACTGGCACTATGGAGTTTATGGCCATCGATGTGTTGCTCGGCGCGGACCATACATACCGGCATGATCTTGAGTCATTATTCTACGTGCTTATCTGGCAGTGTGCCCGCCGTGGGTGGAAATTCTCTGATAACGCAAAGGATCGACCAAAAGACAGTTTGCTGGACGAAATGGTATACTGGCACCTTCAGGGATATTGCAAGAATTAAACGAAGTGATATGGGCGTCGATGGCTTTGAGGATATCCTCAATGAATTTCCACAACCCTTTGGATGTGTCAAACCGCTCTGCAAGGAGTTGCGGGGGATTTTGTTTCCCTACAGGAATGGCCTCTTCACTGGCACACCTAAGGATCCAGAGATTCTCTACCGGCCAATCATCTATGCTTTTGACAAGGCTATTGATGATATCAAGGCGATGGAATGATATACTACCGCCAATTATTTCTGTAGTTCCTTAATTAAATACCCGCTGTTCTTTGTTCAATCAATCATTCAAATTTGGGGCACTGTGCCGCAAGAGGAATTTTCACATATTTTTTTAAACTCGAATCCACTCCCTGCAGTCTAATCTCGGCAAAGATTCATAATTCACCATTCCTCCAGCACTGCAAGCTGTTTTGTAGCGCCATCAAAGTTAAGCCCCCATAATTGCTTGTTAAACAACTGGATCAATGGCTCTTTGGGTGTCATGGTCAGAGTTAAACTTTCGAAAATTTCAAACTTGCAGCGTCCGATGGAACTCGTGGTCAGGTCGATTGATTACGCCCCCTAAACACAAGCTTAAATTGTGCGGGGTGATCACCAATGTTATTATTGGACTAAGCATATGCAGCCCCGCACCGCGACATGCGTACTGCATAATCTTCCCTATGAACCGCCTGTTGACACGATTAATCCTGCTTTATTAAGCATCCCAGAATATGTTTGGGATGCCACGGTACCCGGGAATCCTACACAATCAAATCACAGTTCTCTTCAAAGGTTCCATTATTGCCTTTGGATGTTGAAATTCTCGAAAACGTGAATGTGACCGAGCTTTTCCATGTGAAGTGATGGCGGGCATTATATCTGCAAAATTAGGCCCAGACTCCCACAGTCGGCACCAATGATTCGGTTTCCCCAGATTTGTGGCGCGGTGCTAGTCCAATCTTCAATTTCATGCTAAGATGCTGAAATTTTCGATAGCCCCCCTGCAATGAAATTTTTCAAAAACCCTCTTCAACCATTTCCATCTTCGATGGAATACTCGTGCAGACGGAAGTTCCATGGAACTTAATGCATACATCAGATACACTTGGCTACGCAACAGCATGCCTAGCTACCCAATAGTCTCAGCAATTCCGAGGTAAGTAAGTTTTAATGCATCCTTAGGCACGAGACGCGGGTTCTCGTAGCCTTCGACCCCTTAAATGGCAACATGCATCCTTTTTCGATTGATCGTCTAATTTCATACGCCCAGGGATTGTGAAAAATGGAGTTCAACGATGACGAACCTGGGCACTTGCGTCCAAACCAGGAATCTAGACGGGTTCAGATTCCCAGCGCAGAGCAGAGGACGGGAAGCTTCCTCCAACAGGTTCTCAGAGTGATACCACGTCGACATGGTCGAGATCATGCATCCTGCGGCACAGTATCCACGTGGTCCGGCAGAGAGGGAAGATGATAAAGGAATAGGTGCCAGGGGTGTCGACAGAATGGCATATAAGGAGGCACAGTTTCCCCCGAAATCCTGAGGCAATCAAGAAATACTTACCGAGCAAAACTTCCCAATTCCAATCCCTGCGAGCCATTACACGTTGTCGCTATATCTTTAGAAATCACAATGTCCAAACTCTTAACATTTTAACCACGCCACGATGAAGCCCAATCCCCAAGATTTCCCCGAATGCCCCCATTCCTCCCCCTCCTCAACGCCACCCCCCAACTACAGTAATCCTTGCGTTCCCAGCTTCGTAACCAGGGAAGAGCTCAAGGACATTCTAGTGGAAGTCCTCCGAATGAAAGAATCATCGAGCCCTTCACAGTCTACTGCACAATCTACTGCTCCTAACCCAACCGCCGAACTAGACACAAAAGCGAACGAGAAGGAATCAACCAAAGAAGTGACCCGAGCATCAAAGTTGGAATACACAACCGTGAATGAAATGTAAGCTTAGTCCAATCTTAGAGAAGACCGAGCTGACCCTTCTCCAGCTGGAACAAGAAGCAACATCTTTACGAGATTGTGAAAGACGTCGAGGATTCGTCGGACCCATGCGACAAATACAAAGAATATGTCTTCGTCAATCGACGCCGACATGGTAGGTAGTAATCATATGGATCAAAGAACAGGCTCTGACTTCTTCAAGACCGCAATACAAACGAGATCAAGACCTACCTTGACTATAAATCGCCCGAATTGGTGGATATCCTTCGACATGTGTTGCTAGATGTAAGCGCCGTCAGTTTGCGGGAAGATAAGCCATCGGTAAGCCATCAGCCCATAACTCCCGCAGGTGCATGGGTCTAACATCGACAGGTGCCGGTTGACGTCCTCTTCCAATTTCTACCGGAGCTCGAGGATTTCTACAAAACCCTTGAAGCCGAATCGATTGCTGGAAAACACCTTTACCTACTTATTGAATTCTTGAAAAGACACTTCTCTCCGTTGAGGGATCGCTTAAACCCCCTGTTGGACCATCAAGAGATTACTTTTGAACTCCTCTGGGCAATGTTCAAGCCAAATGAGCTTATCTTTATGGTTGACCCATGTTCCGAGCAGCCTCGGTGTTTCGTTTATGACTCGGGTGAATTCGTATTGAGCCCCCAAGGGGATCACTTCGAGATTGAATGTCGGTCGCTCGACTATGACGGAAAGGTATTTGGTGAAGTGACAACGGTGCTTCAGATCCCGAAATTTCGATCCGCTAGAAAGATATCCGACCTGGGGGCCTTCCCTCTGAAATTTCATAATCGCAAAGCCAAAATCGAGGCTGAGCTCTCTGAGCGAGGCCGCAAGTTCAAGGGCCTTATGGGCGTCGCCTACTGCGAATATGAAGGTCTTGCCCATTTAAAGACGAATAAAGGCCCATTCAAATTCCACGTGGCTGGCCGGATGATGGTTGATGCCTTAGCTTTTAAGGAAAAGAACCCGAACTACGGATTCTCACGGGTAAAGGAAGAGAGCACAGGCGGTTTTATTATATTTTCTGACAATGGATATGAAAAAGAGAAGGACCAGAAGACGGTGAAGCCTCGAAATCTAGATGCCAAGAACATGACAGACAGGGAGTACATCCTCTGCAGCCCGACGGTCCTGGGCTTCAGTCTCAGCAAAAGGGTGTGGGGTCAGTGCCAACATTTTCCTAATATTTTACCTGCGCTAATGTAACATGGGAACAGCGGAATTCGCGATTTCAAATATCTGTCCCATCGACTGGAGCCAGTTATCGTCGTTCGATCACTTGGAGATCCCTAAAGAAAAGAAAGCCATGATCCAGACGATGGTGGAGAGCCACAGGCCTGGCTCGGAGATATCGTCCTTCGATGACATCGTCGTCGGAAAAGGGAGGGGCCTCATATTCTTGTTGTAGTAAGTTGCCAGAAAGCTGTCTTGCTGGATCATCCGGTTAACTCTGGCATTTCAGTGGGCCTCCTGGAGTTGGGAAAACCCTGACGGCGGAGAGTACTGCGGATCTCCTGAGAAGGCCGCTCTACTCGGTTTGTCCCTTCGCCCCCAATGTGCGATCTCGTTCTAATTGCAATAGGCATGCGCTGGCGATTTCGGAATCAAAGCGGATGATCTGGAAGAACATCTATCTCGTGTCCTTGACCTCGTCCGTCGCTGGGATGCGATATTGCTTCTGGACGAAGCTGATGTCTTTCTGAGCGAACGCAGCGTCAACGGCCTGCATCACAACGCTCTTGTATCTGTGTTTCTCCGCTCGCTCGAGTATTTTGAAGGGATCATGTTCCTTACTACCACGTTGGACCCGGCAATGCAAAGTCGGATACACGTCGGTATAAAATATGAATCCCTGAGTTTGGAAGCCAAATCCCGAGTGTGGAGCAAACAATTGAGCAATGCTAGCGCAAAAATCTCGAAAAAAGAGTTGGAAAAACTGCTGAATAAAAGCTCAAATGGGCGACAGGTAAGCAGTCGATATCCATATCATGTGCGGTGGCTGACATGGTAATCCAGATCAAGAACATTGCCCGAGCTGCATTTGCACTGGCCAAAGGAGAGGTGGTCACCATCACGCATATCGAGACAGCTCTGAACTGCGCCGAAGAATTCGATCAGGACTTCCATGGCGCTGGAGCGCTTGATAATATGAGAGCATACACATGACGATTGATCGGTATGCTATGATCGCCGGCTGTCAGGCAGTCCACCTGTGAGGAATAATGCGCGCGCTTTGCTCTTTCTTTCTTTCCTTCCTTCCTTCCTTCCTTCTTTCCTTCTTACTTCTTCATGTTTCTTTGTCAGTAATTGTATCTGATGGCAACGCTGCTTGTTCTAACGCTGAACCTCCATGACTTCGCCTTTTATCCAGCACAAGATCTGCCTTGTTTGATTTTTTGTCATAGTTCAATAATTGACGGAACTTAGTCAAATTTTGTAAACATCGCTCTCCATTCAACGGGAAGTGCGGAGGAATCTCCCTCTGTTCGTAGGTGCCGTTTCTCCGAGCATGCTCGATCAATAAACTATCCGTAGCTCATCACTAATGAATGGGGTGGACAATGCGGTTCCTTCATGGTCACTCCCCATCTGGTCTCGAAGGAGGACAATTAGCGTAGATCAGGGGGCTGGAGGCATATAAAGCCAGCCCTCCTCCCACTTTGCGTCCATTGTTCCATCTTCCCTTTTCTCCTCACAAAGGTCACCCAAGCTTTGCAGACCATCTGACGCCACATTTCCATCATGAGTACCCGGACAACTCGAGCTCGTAAGACTAAGGAATTAGAGACCGGCCCAGTGGACAGCAGAGGTGGCAGTGGTTCAAGTTCTGCCACAGGTGCAACAGAAACTCCCATCATCCAATTGATAACGGATCGTAACTGACATCTGGACGCAGAAAACAACGATATTGACCAAGGAACAACCATGGCCGAGAGGGTCCAGCAGCAGTCTGTTGAGTCTCGGGAAAACATCTCCCCGAGCTCTACTGGCTCAACGAGACCGACATCTCCGGTGCAGGCAACACGCACTTGGGAATTGACAGCTCACGGCGCTGTACGTTGTGAAAAAAGCGCTGCCGGGGAATCCATCCATATCATTCTTTCCAGCAATCCACTGAATCTCCAACCCTCGAAACCCGTACCGGATTGGACTCGATCAATCCATACAGCTCTTGCAGATAGCCGGCCGATAATGCCTTTTCAGCAAATGTATAAACCTCTTAGTCAGGAAGAGGTGGCCTACATCCGGAAGAGGCTGGAAGAATATACAGCTGAAGTGAGACGGCATATCCATAAATTAGATGGCTTTGACTGTGCAGTAATCCTCGCGGACGCCAAGACCCTATTTTCGTATATTGCGCTCCTGGAGTCGACGATCAAAACCCATCAGGTACAGTTGCAATCCAAACCTAAATTGAAGTTCGTTAACCGACACAGTGATATTAGACCGAGCCACAATCCAAGAGAACCATGCAACCCGCTTGGGCTGTAGGCCAGGAAAACTGTGGAAAGCGGCGGCGACGGCATTAGGAACGCGCATGTAGAGAGATTGCTATGGCGAGGAGTACATAGAAGAGCAGCCATCTGGCTATGGGAAAGAGAAGTGCATCCAAATGCTTTTTAGTATCACCACTCATCGAAATCGGGGTGCAAATTTACGCTTTTTAATGTAGACTGTCCAGATGAACAACTTTTGCCCCACCTTGTGACTCCTGGGCAATGGGTCAACAATTTTCCGATTAGCCTTTTTTTTGGGATTGCTTACCTCAGCATACTCCCCCAGGATGGTGTGGTGGGACTCACCTCACTGACCTGCTCCCCAACGATCTCATCCATCTTCTTTCCAGCGACTCTCTTGTAGAGCAGTCGGAGGAATTTCCACTCCACCCAGATAGTGCTCTGCTTTGTGACGTTGAACTGGCTCAATCGCCAGTCGGCATAACGTCTAAAGTTTTCACCTGCACATGCGGTGAGATAGACATTGCTGTCCACCCCCATGAAAGCACAAAAGCTACGGAAAACAACATCAGTTTGATCACCTACGCGTCGCAATAGGGC
>NW_001813982.1:1657200-1662210 GCF_000149585.1 Histoplasma mississippiense | reverse complement strand
CGGACCCGAGCCACTCGAGCGGCATCCCTTGCGTGGTAGTCCTCGCCGGTGAGCTGTGATCGTTCCGACTTCAAGCGACGGCGACATCTCTTCGCACTTTTACTTTCTACAAATTGGAAGTGTTGGATGGCCATCTTGGTTGCGAAAATAGAAGCTTGGTGTAGTAAGAGAGACAGAAAGAATAGGGATCCCAAGGCGAAGTGTATCAGCGGGAATGAGGAGTTGTAGGAATCGCTCGATAGCGAAGCGCACGATGGTATTTATACATCTTGAGAAGGGGAACAAAATGGAAGGATGCTCGAAATGGATCGCACGAAAAGACGGCTGCGAGCCCGAAAATAGATCCCTTCTCGGGCCACGAGCAGAACGTAGCCACGGCCACATCTCTCGGAATCGTGGCCTCGTGGTGTTCTTCTCTGCGTCTCTCCAACCGATGTCATCCTTGCCCTTGAGCCAAAAGGAGCTTTTCAAAAGGACGCTTCTGTCAAATCGTTATTTCGAGCGATCGGTCGTTTTGCTGCGGCGCTTACATGCTCTCGGGCCACGTTCTTGAGACCCAAAATCGTGGCCATCAAAGGTTTTGACTTGTTATCCATCAGCACCACCGATTTAAAACAGGCTCGTAATGTAGTAATGGCCGGCCGGTTGTGTGAGCCGCTAGAAAAGTGGTGACTGCTAGTAAAGGAATGACTGCTAGTAAAGGGGTGACTGCTAGTAAAGGGGTGACTGCTGTGATGGAAGCTAACGGAACACCCGAGTCTAGAGGAAGTGTCGTCATCGACCTGGGTTGCGTTCCTGGATTTCTGGATTTCTTTTGCCTGCTCCCACATCTACCCTTTCTATTATTTTATGCGTCTAATCTAGTAGAATATTCGCGCTAGCGTCGATGCCTGTGCTGGTCTGTTACGCATCGGTCTTTCAGGCAGGGGCACCCCTTCGTTGTCCTGTTACAGAAATCGCCCTCCAGCAGGGCGACTGCATGGACCCCCCCGCAAGACAAAAATCGTCACTTCTCATTACCCCCAGCAGAGCCGTGGACTGCCTCTTCTAAAGTAAGATGGTGTGTCATTTGTCGGCACACCACGTCTTGGCGTCCGTAAGCACGCCAAGAACGTGACTTTTAATGGGATTATGGCTTGGCGTGCTCCTGGCAACACACGAGGTGGTTGTCTCTCACTGTCCTATTCCTGCTCCCATCGACAGAGGCCATAAGCGCCACAGCATACACGCGATGACCATCGAATCATGTATGTTGATCCAAATCGCCTGCTGGCTTGCGTAAAAAATGCTAAAAAGTGAAAATGCAAAACTGCAAAATCGCTTTTTCGCAGGAGTGCAGAAATGCAAGCCGCACCAACGCGCCAAGAAACAGCTAAGCTTTAACGGTCAAAAGGTAGCTCCTGGATGATAGGTAGAGAATTTTCCAGACGATTCTTATGACACTGGCATGATGATGAACAGGAACAGGCTAAACACATGGAGCGACCGCGAAACCAACAAGAACCCTGTGAAGCAGAAGACTACCCGGAAGAAGTAGATAGAGAGCGAGTTGCGCAAGCAGCACATCCAGAGCAGGACGCATCTGCGCAGATAGAAAATGCCTCCAAACGAGTCACCCAGCTTGATCGGAGAAGTTTACTCGGACAAAGGTCCGAAAAAGATGAACATTCTGGCGAACCACGTCCCGAAGCATCATCACAGGCTGCGTCAGGTCAGGGGAGGATCAGAATCGTTTTTAAAATTCTCGAACGGGGGAATTGGAGGGAGGCGGACACAGTATCAGTCGACCCCGCCGAAATCGATCAGAACGGGCGTTGTTCCGTGGTTGAGCGGCTAGTGATGTAATACCGGCGAAAAAGGGTCGGATTCACCCCGTGCGACAAAGACAGCCGGGACATCAGGCCTTCCGATTGTTTTCGGGTAGCGTGAGAAGAAGGAACAAACACAGTCCTCTTTATTCCAATGGTGGAAGCAACCAGAGACAGACAGCTTGACTTCGTTTCCAACAGGTTTAAGCCTGCGGAGCAGGTAGCAAAAAAACGTCGCGAAGCTTATTGTAATGTATCGACCTAGAAACTATCTATATATGCAACAGTCGGCATGGGTTTGGAAGTGTACTGTTCTGTCTATCACAGAATCTAATCTGTTTTGTATCCACGGGGTACTTCGGTCAAAAGTCATAGACCAGCGAAGGTCCTGTGATCGCTGCTCTATGTTTGGAACTGACACAGGTCAGTCGGCACAGGTCAGTTTGACCTGTGTCGAACAGATCTGTGTCAGCGTAACTGTGCCAGCTCACATAAGCACCAATGGTTTCGAAGAGGGCTTGGTATCGAGTGACACTTATGGCTTATGGGTTTCTGGATGGATACTAGGGTACCACGGGCACCCTTTCCTTCTTTTTCCCTCAAAGGTTTTTTGAAGGTTTTAACGGGGCTCGTCGCAACCGTGATGAGTAGTCGCTGGCATCCTTGGGTGGGAGTTGCCATCGAGTGGGAGTGTTGAATATCGCTGTGGCTGAGCATCACGGTGGCTGAATATTGTGGCTGGGGCTGGAACTGATATATATATATGTGCTGTTCCGTCTCAGTGTAGAGAGCATAGATAGAAATAACAATCCCATACTCTGAACCTATTTCAACAATTTCTGTGGTCTTGTGGCGACCAAGGACCCACGGTCAAAGAGAGCCACGTCATTAAAATATTTCACTTGATGACTCAATATTTGCTGGACAGCAAGATTCTTTTTCGTCGGCGCTTAGCTGCTCCTTTCGCGCCTCAGTGTATTTAAGTTTAATTAATTTAGTGCTGCGTTCGCTGTAATCTCTTCTTAAGCGCCGCGTCCTACCGGCCAACTAAAATTGAAAACGACTCCTGTCCAACCCCACAGAATGCAGCAGACGCACCCAATCGATAATTTGCGGAGCGAAGCGAAGCAAAGACTTAGGTCAATATATATATATATATATATAGCTGCTTCAAATTCCTAATTAGCAGGGAAGGTGCAGCCGAGGGGTCCTATCCTGTGATCTTATTGGTCCAAATGTGTGCACGCTCACGTGATCTCAGTTTGCAATGAAAGGTTTAGCCAGGCCAGAAACTGCATGCATCTTCTCTGTTTTGTGCAATGCAGCTCTGACATTCAAAATACACAGTATCTACACAGTACAGCAATATTTTGCATTGTATTCTTTCTCCGCAATATATTAGCACATTAAGATTCATGTGCTAAGAAACATTTTACTATTTTCCGACTGGACGATGCTTTTGGCCTTGCAGGATGAGGGTCAGCTCAAAATCCCGGCCCCATTTCTGTCCTTTGGAGCCTATCACTCGAGAAATTGGTACGTGTTGTTCTTACGGCATATCTCCTCAAAAATATGGTCATTATATAAATATTTTCCTGGGGCACTTTCTTTCCATGCTTAACGTGCATCAAGTTATGTATCTCCTGGGGCTGTTTTCGTTTCAACGGCATTTTTTTTTGAGGCGGATCAACCACGGCTTACCGTAGCACCTCAAGGGTTAAAATTTCCCACAGAACCGTTTCTGGACCTTGAGGGGGACCACGTATATCTCAAATATCATGATTCCCTTGAACATTTTAAAATGTTCGAGGCATTTTCAGTTCTTAGGGTGCTCTCTAATCTCAAGGAAGACCACATTTTAGTATCGATGCCATGATTCTTGAAATATTTCATAGTCCTGAGGCATTTTAGTGTCTGAGATGCTCTTTAAGCTTGAGGGAAACCACACTTTTCATGGAAAATGCCATGTTCCTTAAGACATTTTATAACGAGGCATTTTTAATCCCCAGAATACTTTTTAAACTTGAGAGAGATATCTCCTCTCTAGGGCGCTCTTCAACCCGCAACACCACGATTGTGGACACAACTCGAGGCACAGCATTGTTTTTACTCACCATCCACCGTTCCCAAGGAAAGGAAATCCCCACGGCAGCCCACACAATTATTTGCATCGACTATGATTTTTATCTCTCCACAAGGCAGAGTTATCCACCTAAAGCGGCCACCTGTCCCCAGGGCACTTTGTATATGAACCATGCCCACACTTCCGAGTAGTTCCCAGTGCATAGCACTAGATTTAAGAAAATGGCAGAGACCATGATTTTTAATCTACCCACAAGGCAGAGTTATTCACCTAAAGTAGCTCTCTGCTCTCAAGGCACTCTGAATATTAATCACGCTCATGCTTCAGAATAGTTCCCAGGGCATAGTACCAGATGTAAAAAGTGGCGCAGATGTAAGCGGAACTATATTGCCTCAGAAGTCGAAAATAATCATGGATTATATTTCACAGAGTGATCAACTGAAATTGCAAACTCATTACTTTTTGACAACAAGTACAAGTCGGCAAAACTGGCTGCCTCCGGGGTTCTGTATGCTACAAACCTCGCCCTACCCCTACATAAAGTAATAGATAGGACTTGACAGTTATGCCGTATCGCTACAAAAAGAACTCTCAATTTATTACTACGGGTGAGGGTCTGGGGAAAGATGGCTTTGATTGGGCCAGAGACAGAAGTCATACATTGTTAAGATCATCAGGAAGGTCCTTGGAGGTTATGTTCCATGAAATTAGGTTTGAAAGTCCAATGATATTAAAATCTTTAAACATGCACTAGTTACCAAAAGATCAAACAGCTTTTCAAACAGGATAATCTTGTGGGCCCGCTCCTCCACGCTCTGGAATGTTAACTTTTCTAATAATCATTATTGTAGCGACTCTTCGTGCATAGTTGTCCAACTGAGTTCAATGGCGCTATTCCTTGGACTTTGAGGCGGAATTCCGACGGAGCAATTCCCTACAGCGCTCCAGGCTGATCTGAGCTTTTGAAAGTTCTTTAGAAAAGGTAAATCTGTTCTTCCCAAGCCTTCTCCTCTTTAGCCCGAGGTTCGGTGATATAGCAGATAGCGCATTTCGCATCTCAGCTCGTTCAAAATCTTCACGCATAGGGCGATTGCAGTCCTCATTCCATAAAATATTGAA
>NW_001813982.1:1622869-1657100 GCF_000149585.1 Histoplasma mississippiense | reverse complement strand
GGTCAAGCACAACAATCCCGAGACAACCAGGAATGTAGTTGCCTTGAATATCGTGAAGCCTTATGGTATACTTCGTTTTCGTGTTCGAGTTTACGTGCATTGTTGCGTTCGACGCCCTTTGCGAGTAGAGTGTAGCCATGCGACAAAAGATGGATTTTAAAAGCTGCCCCACAACTTCCCTTCTTGTAGAGAGGGCGACAGTTGGCATCCGGGCCACGGTCCCTGGAGAGCTGTTCTTGGATAAGAGCACGAAACTCCGCTGGCTGGATCCGTCGCTTAAGGTGAGCTTGATAGTTCGGGCAGGAGGCGTCGAGCGGACCATCGTCTCGTAGGGCCAGCAAGCACTGCTGGGAACAGTAAGGTTGGCTTTTGATCTTTGGTGGTTCAGCAGCATGGTCTATCCAATCCGCATCGCTGTCCTCGCTGGATTGCCCTTTCTTACCAGATTTTTGATACGGGTTAGAGCGGGCTCGAGCGTTTACAGTTCGTCCACGGCGTGCGGATGGTGACAACGGAGATGGAGGTGGAGACGTTGGGGGGGAAGGGCTTCTTGATCGGGGTACAATATCTGTGTGTGGCCGGCATCTGGGTCGTAATGTCATCTGAAAAGGAGGAAGCTTGGAAGGGCGTCGGCCCCGATACAGAGGTGAGGCATGCTTCTGCCGAGCGGTTGGAGGTGTTTGCTCCAGGATATCCGAGTATTCAACCGGCCAGATACCAAGTTCCGCGACGGCATCATACCATTCTTGCGGGGCAGGAGGGGACACTAGAGCTCTTAAGGTAAATGCTAGTACCTGAGCGACGGCAGTTAAATGGAGACTGTCATCATTGATTTCTTCGACATCTAGGCTGGGAGTGCAGACGGAACACATGACGGATGACGGATCGTCAAGAATGCGTAGAAAGATAAAGGCTTCTCCGGTGCACACATAGCCGTACCGGATTCCCTTGGCAACCATGTAGGAGAACAACTGTGTGATGACGGCAGCGACTAACCGCTTCGAGCAGAAATCAGGATCATCTGACTCCTTACCAATTATTTCTTTGGAAGGATGAATGTCCTGAGCCAGCCCTCCCACGATTTCATCCCGAGTGAGCTTGTGGGGCGCCTTGTACTCGATAGCGAGCGCTGGGATGTGCTCATCGCCATCCTGGCGATAGATGCAGAATCGATCTGCCTGTCCTCCCGTGACCACCGTGGTCTCTTTTTTCTTTGTTTTATTCTTCTTGCCCATTCTCTTTCCGGTACTTGATTCAGTCCCGACCATGGGTTCAACGGACGACTGCTGATCACCGGGTTCAAATCATCCGCCCGCGTTGAAAGCCCAAGGTTAGCATGGCTTTCAAAGGTAATCGATCCGCGCAAGCCGAATGCCCGTTTAAGCTCATCATTCTCATATATTCGGTCTACTATGGCCCGCACTTGATTTTCCACCGTTTCCCGTTCATAGTACCGAAGATCCCACTCTGAGGAAATTGGGCTGATAAGTTGGCGAACGTAGTCGAGCTGATGTAGGGAGGGGAAGAGCTTTTCTGTCAAGAAATGGGGATGCTGATCGAGTTTGTGCCACACCTTCATTTGCTCCTCAGTGAATGTCTCCCACAACGTGATGCGAGATGGAACCCTCCGATTTGTCGGTCTCGTTACCGCGCCTTGAGTTGTCCGAGTAGGGTCTGTCACAATCTGGATCGCGACCAACAATTCATGGCAGGCATGTAGAAAGAGAGGCAGTGTTGATGACTCCGCACTCGAAGCCAGAGCTTCTGCTTCTTCACGTCGTCGTTGCTCTTCTTCACGTCGTCGTTGCTCTTCTTCACGTCGCCTTCTTTCGCTTCTCGCCTCAGCTTCCGCGTCTTGACGCCGTCGTCTTTCTTGATCAAGTTCAGCCAACAATTCTTGTATTTTAGGATCCATTCTAAAGGCATAATCGTATTGTAATCTCCCTGCAATGCTGTAGGTGCTTAATTACAATTCGGAAAAACTACATTGAGCAAACATGGTAAACAAAGTGAACGGAACGGATTATCTTACTTCCGAATATATTTTGAGAACACCCTTTTATTCTGGAAATAATTTTGCTCTGGCATGCGGGTGGATATGGTGAAATATAGACTCTACTTAATTGAGCATATGTAGATTACTTGACTTGCTTTAGCAATCGAGAACCCAGCGCATTTAGGCTCTGCAGAGGTGAGAAGAAGTTGTATTGCAGTGACTGCTGGAGTGACGTATATCCGCTAGTCGTGGTGTATGGGCTTGGAGAAGCTTTTGATGGCAGAAGGTAAAATCGGTAACAGGCCCGTGATACTGGAAGCAAGGCGAGGGGGCTTTGGCGAGTGCAAGATCAACGAAATAAATTTGTAGCCGCACAAATTCGTGTAAGATGATTTGTGGTTAGGATAAGCTTTGGATGTTGGTCCTATACAAGATTGAAGCGCATTTCATGCAACAGCCTCGACGAAAGTAGATGTTGTGGAACAAATTTGGAAAGGTAGCTCCTTGACGAAGAAATCTATTAATTTCACTAAGTTAAGTTAACTATGGCCAGGATCATGATGATTCCCCCAAGTGGCCAGGCGATTCAGTTAGCTCGGCTCGCGATGAGTAGATGCTATGGAAGACGAGCCCTGGGTCACTGCGCAATGACATCACAATATGCAGGCACTGCTTTAATTGATGCAAAAGATATCTAAGGTGCACGTGCTGCCCAAGTCCAATCCTATTATTGTCATGCCTCACTCAATATTCTTCATCGTGGCATTAAACTTCCATTCCACAGCCCATCCTCAGTCAATCCATTGCCCAGTTGTCAATGCATACATAATTTGGGACAATTGCCACTCCATCTTTGGATGTTTAGGGATCCGTTCAAACAACATATCTGTAAACAATACTGCAGTCCACCGTCTTGTAGCTAATGCTGCATATTCAAATCCTTCAGGATAAATCCCAGCATCACCCCAGTCAATCAGCCAAACCTTGCCCTTGGGGTCCAGTATCAAATTCCGGAGTGCAATATCTTGATGTGTAAGAACCAACTTATCAAAACTGAACAGTGGAACAGTATCTGGAGCTTGCTTGAAACTTTGGCAAATTTCAAGTTTGCGGTTAAACCAAGCCTCCATTGCTGTAACATCCCTGAATGGACCACCTCCTATATCACTAAACCAGCACCCTTTGGCCTTGCAAAATTGACAGTCTACCGGGCCTGGTTGTTGGGGTACCTGAGCTGACTGCAAAGCAAGAAAAATAGAAGCCACCTGGGAAACAACATCTTCGCGCTGAGCCTGACTTAAGTCCTCCCAACAGTCCTGGATAATATCGCCTTCAATAAAATCCATGATAAAGTAGCAGTGGCATCCGAAAAATGTGTCTTGTGTCTTGATATTGAGAACTCGATGAACTTTAGGGACCGAGATTGATGTTTTTGCCTCAACTAGCTTCATAATTTCTGCTTCACATGGTCGTACAAGCTCCCCTCCTTTGAGAACCAACGTGCGGGAGAGGCGCACAATACGTGTTCCCTGATAGTCGTGGAGCAATGGCGCAGTATTGAAGAGTTCGATCAGAGTTTCATCGGGGACTTTGGTTATATCGTAACCATCGAGGGGAAACTCGGTCCAGACTGTCTGCTCGCAAGCTGGTAGAGCATCTTCTGTCAGCAGCTTCAAGATTATGGCGGAGGATTTGCCTTACATCAAAATTGGGTGTACCAAGACGTACAACCTTCGTCATTTCGCAGAGACTTTGTGGATTATTATCCTCTCATTAAAAGTTGAGCAAGCGAAATGCTCTCGAGTATCCTGCTTTTCTTTCCTTTGCTGATGTTTTAAGCCCAAGGCCCTAGCAAATCACGTGCCCACCCCTCGCAACCTTGCCAGCTCAAACCGAGTTAACTCACGCAGATTTGACCAACGGAGCAATCATTTCAGCCGACATCACAAGTTGCCTTTTTACTCCATATCCATGGGTGGTCCAATCCATGTTGGGCGCAAGGACTTCGCATACGGCGCTGTTTCAGTGGTATCCAAAGCTGCGGCACAGCAAGAGTATCCATTCCGTCGCGATCAAATAATTACGCTGTAGGATTCATCTTCGCCTGGTTCCTTGCTCGGCGGTTCTATCCGTTCCCACATTCGCGTTGTGCATCAAAGCCAAGCCGGATCAACCCTTTGACCATAATCCTCCCTTTGATTATATATATCACCATCTTTTCCTAGCGAGTTATATTCTCTCGCAGAGTATCATAGATCATAACTTCCTAACAATTCTGCATTTTTGTTCCCCTGTTTGCTTCCCATCACATAATATTAGCATACCAACCTAATTTTTCTCCCCTTACCAGCTCCTAGTTAATCTCACACCAACTCAACAGTCTTTTATACCGTCAAAATGGCGGGACTTTCACAAGAAGATCGCATCATTATCAAGAACCATCCTCTAACCAACTTAGTTGACCGTTTACGAGACGCGCTTCAGGAAGCTGAAAGAATATATGAGTCGCGTCTAATTTCCTACGATGGGGCCGTTGATAGCCTTGACCAACTGTTTCAAAATGTGATTTCAAAACTTGTCTATACGTTACAGGGAGAGGGTGCAGCCTACAGCCTTCCGTCGCGGATAAATGATGGAAATATGGCGTCTGATCTAGCACAATTATTCGAGCGCCTCCAAAAGGCAAAAGGAAGCTTCAGGTACGACGACTACCATCCGCTGGTGCACCTGGTTATTCAAAGGCCTCCCACTGAATCCCAGAATGCCGAACCCTGGAACTTCGATGTCTGGAAAGCTGTATTTACCCTCATTGACACCCTCCCTCGACGAACAACTCCTCCGGCGAGCGTCCCCCCATTCTTTGACGGCACCCCAGTCAAATCCACCTCGTCATCGCAGAAAGGTTCCGAGCAGACACTTGAGTTGGTGAATCCAAGAATCTTCGAGGAGATACATGGCTGCACATTTCGAAACGTCGAGGGCTTCTTTGAGAAATATTTTGAGGAGAAGAACTGGAGCCGCAAAGCAGATGCCATCTGTCGACGCGTGCTGGCCCCAACCAGCGACGGTAATTGGGCCCAGTTTCCCGATCCTCCTACACAGAACAATGTCCTCACCTGGTGGTTTCGTCTTCAAGAAGACCTTCTCTTGGAATCACGCGGCATCTACTACACCACGGCGAGCAAAGCGGATCTTACTGGTTCGAAGGCAGAACGGCAAGTCGACCTTCTTTTGCGAGCTAGGGGTGGTACCCCCTCGCGAAACAAACACGACTGGAGAGACATCCTGGTAGTTGGCGAGCTCAAAAAATCCACGGAGGAGATCAAGACCAAGGACACTCTGCTTCAGATGAGCCGCTACGTGCGCGAGGTCTTTACCGCCCAGCCCACCCGGCGGTTCATCCACGCGTTCGCCGTCTGCGGGACCAAGATGGAGGCGTGGGTGTTCGACCGTTCGGGTCCCTATAGCTCCGGCATCATCGACGTCTACGAGGACTCAAGACGGTTCTTTCAGGTGCTTGTTGGCTACACCATGATGAGTGATGAGGAACTAGGACTGGATAGTTTTATTGCTAGGGATGAAGACAGCAACAAATCAATAACCATCAAAGGGCCTGGAACCTTAGACGGAAAAGTGCTGCGGCTGGGTGAAATACTTTCCTTTCAACGTGCCATCGTGTGTCGCGGGACCACGTGTTTTCTCACAAACGATGGACAAGGCGTAGCTAAATTCTCGTGGGTGTCGGACAAGCGGCGGCCGGAGGTGGAACTCCTCAAGCTAGCATGTCAAAAGAATGTCCAAGGAGTCGCAAGGATCATCGGTCACGGTACCATCACCAGCATCGCCGACATGCGCTGCGGTCTGACGTTCGACAAGCGCCACCACTTCAAAAGCGCACCCCCCAGCGCAGCCTCCTCATTTCATCAATCTCAGCCGCTCATCGAGCCGCGCCGCTTAGATATCCGCCGAAAGTCATCTTCCAGGAAACGCAGATCCCCGGATAAGGGGATGCAGGTGTCCAAACGATCGCGTTCCATCAATCAACCATCAAGGGACGCCCAGGAGGAGAACGAACTAGCTTTCTCCATTCAGTCAGCGCACAAACCGAGCCTCTTCGACAGAAATGGCGAGGAACTGTATGACAACCGTGTCCTCCGCTGTCTAGTGATATCGCCAGCTGGCCGGCCGATCTACAAGTACGAATCACCCTTGGAGCTGCTCAAGGCACTTCGCGATGCAATAAAGGCGCATCGATCTCTTTACCTGGATGGAAACATTCTTCATCGGGATATTTCGGAGAACAACATAATAATCACCGATCCAGACAAGGCGGATGGCTACTCTGGCATGCTGATCGATCTGGATCTTGCCAAAGAAGTTGGAAGTGGGCGAAGCGGCGCGCGGCACCAGACTGGCACAATGGAGTTCATGGCAATCGAGGTGCTGCTGAATATCGACCATACCTATCGGCATGATCTTGAGTCTTTTTTCTACGTGCTTATCTGGCAGTGCGCCCGCCACGGTTGGGAAAAATTAATGCAATTGCAGAAGTTATATCAGTTACGGGCCTGGTCAGACGATAGTATGCTAAACAAATGGTGCACGGAAAGTCATGAGAAAAACCTCAATCAAGGTGAATTTGAGCACATCTTAACGAATGATTTTTCTCCACCGAAAGACAGTATGCTGAAGGAGTGGTATAATGGAACTTATAAAAAAATCGCAAGAATCAAGCGAACCGATATGGGTGCAGATGGGCTTGAGGATATTTTGACTGAGTTTCCTCCAGCATTTGTGTTTGCTAAACCGCTTTGCAGAGCTATACGAGACATTCTTTTCCAGTACGGGGACAGAGGAATTATCGTTGGCACCCCGCAAGATCCGAAGCGTTTATATAATCCTGTTATCAAGGCATATGATGATGCAATCGCCAAAATCAAATCTTGAGTGTGATGAATCGGGCAAATATATCTCTTCACGTCAAACATGTAACTACTCAACAAACCCTCAAGGACCATTTACACAAGTGCAAAATAGAAATCCGTGTACAGTCAAGTATTTCCAGAATATTTCTCGACAGAAGTGAAGGCGCATGATCACCAGAGAGAGGGGCATCAGTTTCACGTGGTTGTATGCTTTTAGAGGCTTTCAAGGCGAGCGGGACTGATGTCACTAGAGCGCGAGCGCAAATCATTCCAACTCTCTTATGCCACCAAGCCTCGAGATCAGCCTTCGCGTTCTTTACGAGGTCTTTGTATCTTTCAAGGATTTCAGCATTGAGAGCGGATCTGCGACTGACCCGGTTATTAGTCAACCGGCCGTGTGCCTATGCACAAGACCAGCCAGTGCTTGTGTGAAACAGTTGATGTCGTCACCCATGTACCTTAACTTGGCCCAGTCTCGAAAGCTCGTCCGACGACAATCGGACCGCGATGAACATTTCATAATTTCCTCTTTAAATTCTTTGCAGGCATTTCCGCAGCGTAGTAAGGGAAGTTTAAGAGCAGAGAGGTCTACATTGGCATTGACCGTGTCCGTGAGTGGGCTTAGAACCTCACCCAATTCCTCAAGCTCCTCAAGAAGGTCGCGTACAGTTTTAGGATGAGACTGAAAACGCTTGATGGTCTCATAAAGCGTGATGCTAGACTTAAAGGCAAAGGCAGTCAAAGTCAGTAGTCCGGAAGCGAGGCTTATAGGTTCTGCCATCCTGTCCATCCCTATGATAAATGGGAGAGTGGGGATGGGTGGGAAGTCGATGCTTGTGCCCCAGAATCGCGGGGTCAGCTTGGGTTTCAGCGCCCACTGGGCTGACACCAAACTGGATTTCGTCTCGTTTGAAGCTCAGGCGCTAAGCTGGGGGCACCGCAATCACCGATTAACATTACACAGCACCAATACACTGAGATTCGTCATCTTGGCACTGGGCGAGGCCGGAAAAAAATCCCTCTGAAATACGTCCGATTCCTTACTGCGTTTGGCAGGTCGAGGTGCGTACCTACAATGCTGGGATGAATTGTTCAAGGGACCACCAGAAGGGATGCAACCAGGATTCTTGCTGAGCTGATTGCCAAGTTTCCGCCAGAGGCAAGAAGAAAGTGCACACTGTTCAAGTTACGGCACATTAGCCTCGAGCAGTCTACTCTTATTTCCCTTGATAACACCTGCAGTGCTGGCCCCTGGGCAACCAGATCTCCTTTCAGGAGCCTCGCTGATACCTGTAGTTTCTGTTGCGCTTCCACAACTTATCTGTGATGGCGGCCCTTTTTGGTGTACAGATTTTTGCCAGCAGTTGTAGAGCAGGACTACTTTGTGGCTAGGGAGCACTTGGATGCACAATCACTACCTTTGATCAACACTAAAACTCTAGGAGCTTCTTGTTGCACATGCACCTTGTGGGAAAGTGCCAGCACAAGAATAACCATATCGACTATATCCAATGAGCACCGCAAGGGAGTACCACCCACAAGACCGATGGACCACATGAGGATGGCACCCACAAGGGAATAGCTGGTTCTATATTAGAATCCTACACAAAGAAAGCACATAGGCCACGCGGGCGGATAACAACCACAGCACAGTATGAACCAACAATCTCAACAACTTGGCATGGACAGAGACACTCCGATTATCCGACTCTCCCCACCCCTCGCATTCATTATC
Organism: Histoplasma mississippiense; assembly: GCF_000149585.1. NCBI lineage: Eukaryota > Fungi > Ascomycota > Eurotiomycetes > Onygenales > Ajellomycetaceae > Histoplasma > Histoplasma mississippiense. Next base: position 1,648,444 of record NW_001813982.1, on the reverse strand, counting down.
CTCATTTTCGACGTGACGGGCTGGGCGGTCAGCAATAAAGCTCACTGGATATGGAAATAAATGCTCACCGGTAACGAAATGTTACGCGCCGCATCGCGATCCCCTTTCTCAGAAGCCTGTAGATCAGGATCATATTGTTCCTGGTCCTCTGTTTCAATCGTCTCGAGTATCGCAGACATTCCCTTGAGTATTTCCATCATTTCGAGCACCTGGCTATGTGTCTCCATGATTTCTTTTGAGTGAACACTATTCTCCGCGCCCTTGATGTCTGAGGATGTTGCTGAGGGTCTTCGCATGTCATGGTTGGCATTCGGCATTGCGGCGGATTATGCTTTAATCTCCTGTTGCAAGTCAGGTGGGTTTCTGGATAGCAACAGTGTTTCTGTTGAGATACAAATTTGAGATTGATTTGCCGAGTATGATTTATGATGGTCTAAGAGTATAAATATAAATATCCGGAGTCGGAGAGGTATACACATACTCCTCTCCAGGGCTGGAAACAAATATACGGATTAAAATGAATCGAAGAAAACCCAAAGTAGAGTGACAAAGAAATGGGAGGGAAGAAACAAACAAACCAGAGACAAACAAAGAAACAGGACAAAAAAAAAGAAAATACCATACCAGAGCTGTAGGCAAGGTAGACACTGAGCTGAGATGTGATAGGCGGTATCAATGGTGCTCCTGGGCCAGAATAAAATATGAGAAGCAAACAACATCAAACGAGAGAAACCAAAGCAAACAAGCAAACAAGACGGGCAAAGTACGGAACAAATCAGAACCAAAATTGAGCCAAAATTGAACACGTTACACAGAGATTCTAACCAATTGACTTCGCGATTCCGCGTCCACCGCCCCTGCGTGATCCCGTTTTCTGGCTGAAATGCCTGTGACCCGCCAGAGCGGTCGGCGAAGGCCGTTTGTCCTTCCACTCCATGTGGAATTCTTTGACCAACTCCTCGCAGCCCGGGATCATATCACTCCGCGGTTGCCATGTAGGCATCCATGCAACACGGTACTCCAGAGTTGCCTTGCCCCCTCGCATGCGGATCCGGGAATCCAGTACCTTTTTGACCCGCCACCTCTTCCGAGCCGCACCGACGTGGTCAACCGGGATTAGGGGTCGACTCCGTGGGCGTGGAGAGACACCGGTGTGGGGTCCAGCGGAAGTGGTCACTTCGTCTGCGGTAATGAGAGGGGTTTCTGTTGAGGGTCAGTGGGAGACCGCGGGACGGGAATTGAAGGACGCTTACCTGAAACTTCTCGTAATGCCAGCGAGGCTCTGCTAACCCTAGCCATCCCATCCAGCTCGCCACCTCGATTCGTGGACGTCTCGCGGACAAACAGCATTGATGGATAAGTCGGCGTATCTGCAGACTCGCCTCTCTGCTCATCATCGTGGCTAATCACCATCGAGTCATCTACAACAATTGGGTCATCTGAGATGGGGCTGAAGTTAGCAGATCGGTAGAACATATCTGAGTGAGCCTGGAGACGGACCTCTACTTTCACCTGCCTGGCATGTGTGAAGCCCAAATTCAGGGACGCTTTCCGCAGCTATATCCGCCTTTACTGGTATATCACGGCAGCCACTGGAAGAATCACGAAGATCCGATCTGCAGGGGACTGCGGCATGGTTGGTGATATTTCTCCGGCTCCTGTCAAGCGGTTGAGTCCCGTCATCCGACGAGATCTGCTCCAGAATCCTGTCAAAATCATTTTGTGGATTGTCGGGCGACTGGGAGTGTTGACTTGCATGAAAGATGGGAGATGGAGCAGATGGAGACAGGCGACGGGGGAAAGAGTGTCCGAGCTGTTGTGAGGGGTGGGATAGGGAAGAGGAAATGTCGGCGGTGGGAAAGGGTCTCTGTGCTGGGGGATTGGGAGGTGTGGGGATTGTAGCAAGGCTCGGGTTCTGTGGTTTATGGGGATTCAGGAGATTTGGTGGTCGGTAGAATTGGACATTGTTCATGGTGACTGCGGGCATTCTTTGCTCTGTACGGGCGTGTGTGCGTGCTTTTCCGTGGGATTTGGGGTTCGGGAAGATGTGATTCTCGATCTGCAAACATTGCCTCTGGGGGAAACACCTGGCCATTTTATAGAGCGACAACCAGCCCAGCCGCTGGCAGAGTGTGGCGAACGGCCGTCCCCACCCCACTTCGTAGTTAGACCCAGCATCCTTGGAAAACCTCACCTCCGCAGTCTGGCCAGGGAGCCAACCGCCCGCTCAGCGGGAATCAATTGCAATGAAACGCATGACAATGCAAGCCGTCGAGCCTGGGTTCCTCTGAACCACACCGTCGATCGGTCCAGAGCCACGGAGCATCAGAAGTTCGCCGGGGACCACAAACCCAGAGAGATGCCCAGCGAGACCGCGTGTCATTTCGATCCTGGGTATCCATGGATATGAACGCAGATGGTCATGGGTTCGTAGAGTCGACGACGAATGGATGGGACATGATGGATACATGCGGTGGCTCGGACGCCTTTGGATCATACAAGAAGCTCCACCTCACTGTCACACGACCGCTGCGCCCCCAGCTCGCTTCACCAGCTGGAGTCACCTCAGCGCCCGGTTCACCAATGAATAAAATCGTTGGCCTGGCGATGGCCCACAGCGCGAAGCTGGAAAACCATGCCTGAATACAAGGGATACACGGTCGACAACTGCAGAACGGCCAATGCGACCATCGAAATCAGCCGGAGGTCCAGTCATTGAAGGCGGCATTCTACGTCCAGACCTCTCCCAGTCACCTCCTAGCGTACAGCCGCATTCCTCGTAATCTCGCTACGCCACAGGGGTGTCGGATGAAGGCAATCTCGAACTCCGCCGTCGTGAGGGATTTTTGCCATTGGTCGATGGCATGATGCGCATGCGCTGAATGGCAGTTCGAACGGAAGAAGAAGGAGGAGGACGACGGCAATGCGAATGAACCACAGCAGTAACAGAGCGAGGGAGCGCAGTTCGAGACGTCTGGGAACGAAGGAACGGCACAAGGTGAGCGAGGAAATGAAGAATTCGGGCGCAATGCACGTAGTTGTAATCCTCCAGATTCACATGGCCTGCCGAGAAGACGGAACAGAGCGGAAGGCACAGATCTGAGAAATTTGAAAAGGGCAGAGGGATTATTTTTCTCTGGCGAGGAAAATGTGACGGTGAAAGAGTTCGGCAATGGAGATCGGCAGATTATTTCCTGCTGGGACAGCGGGCTGAGAAGGTGGGAAGGGATAAGTGGCAAGGGAGAAGGAGAAAGCGGGACGAGAAGGGTGAGATGGAGGAGGAAAATTGGGAAGATGGAAGGTGTGTGGGCGAAAAGGGAAGAGGAGCGACCTTATATAGATATTCCGGCGCACATCGATGATGTAACTCAGGGCGGCGAGGTCAGGGCGCGCCAAACCCAAAGGGGTGACGGCAGGGCCCAGTGGGCCAATGGGCGGCGTCCGCGACGGCAGGCCAGGCCCGTTCGGGGATACCTAATTCTGAGAGTATAATTCATACAGATTTTATCAATTAATATTTGTTAATAATTAATTTACACAATCAACTCCTCTTCTGCATTCACTCATTTTTATCATTGTGATTTTATATAACTCTCAATGTTTTTCTGCTCTGTGCTCTGTGTTCATATAATTTTTAACAATTCTTTCATATAATTTTTAATATTCTTCTATTTCATGCTTTGCATTTATATAATTTTTAACAATTTTTTTATGTAATTTTTAATATTTTTCTGCTCTGTGCTTCACTGTGAAACAGCTTTTGATATTTTTTCACTCTGATTTCTTTTTTATAAAAACCCTCTTCATACAATCTTTTCTTTTGATCTCTTTTTTCTTTCTTTTCTTAATCAATTTATAATTTGTATTTAGAATAGTGTTAGATTGTTAATTGAAATATATTCATTATATAAATTAAGAGGATATTCTTCTCTACTTTCTGTAAAGCCTTTCAGACATGACAGCGGTGGTTCCTCTCAGAAAATTATATTATAATTCTATCATGAATGACTATATATCAGATCAAAAATAAATGTGCAGTTTGATAAATGCAATGAATTGAGTTTTATCAAAAATTACCATCTGAATTCTGTTTCTCCCTTTCTGTGTATATAGAAATTTCTTCAGTATAACACATCTTCATACTCTTCAGAAGGCTTCTGAAACACAAATAATGCTCATACTTCTCTAAAATGTTAAATTTATATATACATACATACATACATATCATAAATTCAACTTATATCAAATAAAATTGACAGATTAGCAGGTTCTATAAATGACAATTGCAATAATTAATCACTTTCTTTCATGTCAAATTCAGTTTCTTCAACAATCTAGATATCAATTGAGAGTGAATATCAACATCAATGTAATGTGACGGCGCCGAGGCGGTTGCTACTCGGCAGCGGCACAGAGGAGGATGGTATATAATGGGAAGCCTTATGGGTGGGCTTGATTATCTCGCTTGAACCGCGAACTCGTAGAATACTATACAAATACTGAACTACCAGAGGTACTCGGCACACTAAGAATATTGTATGAGGACAGTGGTAACTCTGGTATCTTATTGTCAAAAGATAAAAGACGAATCGCTGGCTCCTGGAATAGAGAGCCAGCATCTAGCTATTCTATATAGACAACGGGCAGCCATCCTCCCCTCACTCTATAAGCGAGGGTAGCCGAAGCAACTCCGCAGTGGCGCTGCATTGATCTGCCAGAAGGAATCCAGACCCCGTATAGAAACAGGATTCTCATATCTCATCAATCGGATCCTCTTCTATTGCATCCGAATGATGTCATAGGGTGGTTGGAAACCGGTTCGGACACCTGCGTGACGTTATGGGATAGATGGGATTATCTGAGGGGAAGCGATGGGCCGTGTGGAGCCGTCACGGGGCCTTGGCACAACCAAGGGTGTGACAATGCCCTCCCCTTTAAAGGCATAGTCCCGATGCCTCAAGATTACCGGATTGGGAATTATCTTTGTTGTGTAGCAACGGTTGCCAACCGCTTTGGCAGCGCGCGCGCTGCGCGGCATAAAGGAATGGGTGAGTCTTATTCGACGTGATTCTTCTGCTGAATGCGCAGTCCTTCTTTTTTCTCCCCCCCCCCTGGTCTGCAATAGTGAGTGCATGGGAACGTCGTCCTTGGGAAGACAGTTAGGGGCTTATTCTGATGTTTTCTAGTGGGTAAAAAACGTCTACGTGGTGCAGCTGCAGCCTCTGTCGCGGCCAAAAGAGCCAGGTTGGAGGCGGAGGCGGAGACACCTTAGCAGCTGTGGGGTTCTGCTCCTCCCCCCCCTGCCGCTGTCACACCGCCCCCCCCGCCAATCAACAGGGCGATGTATGACCCCGCATGGTCGTTCGGAGAGGACCTCAGGGAGAGCTTGGTTCCGGGGACAGCGGCTCAAATGAGTCCAGTCCGTAGTTCCCCTCTTGCAGAGCGCCCGAGCCCTGCTCAGGGTGCCTGTGGGTCGGGTCCGCAGGGTTCCTTTGTTTTCTCCTTGTGGGGAAACCCCGGTGCGGCGCCTGGCTGGCACCGCTACCTGCCTTCGCTGCGCCAAGCAGCTTCGAGAAGGGGGGATCCTTTGCACCCGCCCCTCCGCCCATTCACGCTGTTTCCGTTGCGTGAAAAACAACGACACCTGCCTTCCTGTACGTACTGCTCCTTCTGTAACGGCGCCGTGCCGGTTCTGACAAGGCGTATAGGTGCCAAAGCAGTACAGGGCCAAAGTTGTGGATCTCCAGGCGTTGGCGGATTCCGTCCGTTCTGGGGAGGTTCCCAAGGCCCGTCTGGAGAAGGAGGCGAAAGCGTGGGTCTCCGAGGTGGAAAAACACCTCAGAATGGCCGGCCCTAAGAAGAAGGGGTCGGCCGGCGCCGCCGTTGGAAGCGCCACGGAGACAAATCGTTTGTTGGAGAGGATCTCGCTCCAATTGGAGCAGGTGACTGAGGTGCTTTGCAAATTGGTAAGTTGACACTTTGTTGTACTTTCCTACACCCCCCTGCGGCGCCGCAGCGCTAACTCCACGGCAGGCAAAGGTGCCGGTGCCAGGGACTCCGTCGGTGGAGGAGGAGTTCGGTGGGGGTGAGGTGGTGGAAGAATGAGGCTTTCAGGTGTTTTCTTCGATCTTCGCGGGCTTCGGCCCTTATAGAATAATAGCGACCCTCAGGCCAAATAAAATTGCATTAATTGTTGGTTCTTCATATCCCTTTTTTCCTTTCTACCGCTCTGAGATCTTTGAGCTGCGTAACCTCATTAAACTCCTAAAAACCCCTAGGGAAAAATAGGAGAAGAGTGTTACAGCGTCTTCGAGGCACCGGCTCACCACCGCGAGATCATCTCTAAAAAACCCTTTGGGAAAAAGAAGAAGTCTCAAGCAGCAGCTCTTGCCTAACCACACCTCTGACGTGCAGCGGGGCGGTCTCTACTAGCCACCTCATATTTTGCGATCTCTTCCTCGGCATTCTCTAAATGCTCAAGCGGTTCCCATGAGTTCTCGGATGATGGATAACCTTCCCATTTGACAAGGTATTGAACTTTGTTGTAGTGCATTCGTTTGTCCAATATTCCTTCTACAAGATATTCGGTATTACCCTCAATCTCGACGCCATCCGGCCGAGGCGGCTCCGCCCCGGGTCGTTGCTTATAGGGTTCCAAATAGGAAATGTGGAAGACAGGATGGATAGATTTGAATCCTGAGGTTAGTTTCAACTCATATGCCTGCTTACCCACTACCCTTATTATCGGGAAAGGTCCCAACCATCGCTCACTGAGCTTCTTGCACGGTCTCGTCGTCTTGATGTTCTTTGCTGAAAGTAACACTTGATCCCCTATTGAGAACTTCATTGGAAGGTGTTTTCGATTATAGTATTCCGCCTGTCGCTCCTGGGCGCGGCGGATGCTTTTCGCCGCCTCCCCGTGGATTCTATCCAGAAGCTCCAATCTAGCTTTTACTTCTGGCACCGAGGGGTACTCTGTCCCACGATCCCGTTCGACATTCCGACTGTCTATCCCCCCCTTTAGGACGTCGTCCGCGACGTCACTAGGTAATGAAGGATTATACCCATAACAAGCATAAAAGGGGGACACTTTTAAGGTTGCATTCTTTGCATTGTTATATGCGAATTCGGCGGTCGGAAGGTGTCTAGGCCAGTCATTCTGATGATATGAACAGAACGCCCGAAGATGGTGTTCTAATGTCTGATTCTGACGTTCAGTCTGGCCATCTGTCTGAGGATGGAACGCGGTGCTGAGAAGGCGCCTTATCGTAAGGTGATAGCAAAAGGCCGACCAGTATTTACTGGTGAAAAGGGATCCTCGGTCTGACACTAACGATTTCGGAGAACCGTGATCACGAATGATGGCATCTAGAAACAGGTCAGCCAATTCAGGGGCTTTAACCTTCTTGTGGGTAGGGATATATTTGGCCATCTTTGTAAAGCGGTCGACAATAACTAGAATTGAGTCATATCCTTTGACTCTTGTCGACTTCGGCAGGTCAACTATGAAATCCATCGATAGATCCTGCCATGGGCCCTTTGGAACAGGCAGTGGCGCCAACTCGCCATATTGCTTGTGCCGCGGAACCTTTATCCTCTGGCAGACATCACAAGTTTCAACATACTCCTTGACATCTGTCCGAAGCTTGTCCCAAACGTACTTACGTCTCAGGAGCTCTTCAGTCTTCTCTAATCCGAAGTGCCCAGCATGGGGATCATCGTGATGAATCCTCAATAACTCCTGGCGCACCGCCCTGCTACGAGGGACAAAGACTGAACCATTTAGCAGTAGGAGTCCACATTCCCCTAGTTGCCAGCGACTTGGTTCCTCGGCGGCACCGCCCCGCTCAGGGCTTGCCCCTTCCAAGTTCGACCCGGATCCTTCCTCCTTCAACTTCTGGATTCGAGCCGCAGTAAGGGCGTCCCCCTGCTGCAACTCACCAATGAATTCTAGAAGCCGTTGGGTTGGAAGGTTGTAGACCGTTTCGTCTTCCGCCAATTCAATGGCAGCAAAACGTGGCACGAGAAGTTCATGACCTTCAGTGCCAGTCCCCTGCGGGGACCCGAGTTCTCCTCCACCTGTATAGGGTCGCGCAGCTGCCTTACCGGCGCCGTTCCCAAGCTTTAGAGAACCCCAACCCCCTGCAGCCAGTTTCTTCTGCAGTGATGGTAGAGGTCCCTTTGTAGGATCCTCATCCCCATCAACGATATCATAATCGGGTCGCCTTGATGGCGCATCGGCGGGGTTAAGCCGACCTGGACGGTATCGGATAAAGAAATCATACTCCGAAAGCAGCTCCGCCCACCTGGCTTGACGTCCTGTCAAGCTCTTTGTTGTCAAGAAGTAACGCAAATTTGCATGGTCGGTGAGAACTTGCACCGGATACTTGCAACCTTGAAGGTAGTGTCGCCAAATCTTAAAGGATTCAACTATTGCCAACATCTCTTGATCATGAGTATCATACCTTCTTTGCGTGAGCGATAGCTTCTTGGAGAAGAAGGCCACTGGTCTCCATTCACGGCGCCTTGTAGGTTCTGTGAAAAAGCCTTCTCCTACAGGCATTCCATTGCCTGTATCTCCAGAGGTTATTAACCCCCGATCCTTCCAACGTTGGAAAGTCTCCGGTGTCAACTGCGAAAAGATTCCGCAGACACCATTCCCAGATGCATCAGTTTCACACTGACTGGGTAGGCCGGGGTCGAAGTGATTTAACATCGTGGCATCTGCAAAAGCTTGCTTCAATTCTTCAAACGCCCTCACAGCGTCTTGGGTAAGGATAAACGGTCCCGTTTTCCTGCCTTTAACACTTCCCTTTAACAAATCTGTAAGGGGGGCAGCAATCCGCGAATACGCATAGATGAACCGTCTATAGAAATTCGCGAACCCTAGGAATACCTGCACCTCGCGGTACGTGCGCGGCGCCGGCCAGTCCTCGATGGCGGAGACCCGGCTCCTGTCCATTGAAATGCCATCAACCCCAACAATATAACCTAAGAAATCAATCTCCTGTGTGTAGAACGAGCATTTCTCAGTGTTCGCATAGAGCTGGTGTTGCTTCAAGCGATCCAACACCTCCCGAACGTGGGTATCATGTTCTTTTTCCGTTTTCGAGAAGATTAGGATGTCGTCCAAGTATACTATGCAGGAGACATCGACAAGGCCCCGCAGCGCCTCATTTATGTAGGCCTGGAAGGTGGCCGGAGCGTTGCAAAGACCAAAAGGCAAAACGAGATATTCAAAATTGCCGTACTTGGTACGAAAAGCTGTCTTCCAAATGTCGTCTTCGTTAACTCTTATTCTATGATAGGCGTCCCGTATGTCAATCTTCGAGAACACCCTTGCTCCGGATAATCGATCGATCATCTCATCAATTAATGGTAGTGGATAGCGATCCTTAACCGTCACCTTATTGAGGCCCCTGTAGTCTACGCAGAGGCGTAGCCTACCGTCCTTCTTGGGCACGAATAGTATAGGTGCCCCCGCTGGACTCTTCGATGGGCGTATCCAGTTCTTTGACTGCGCTTCTTCAAGATATTTGCGCAGAACGTCCAATTCCTTTACTGACAAATTGTAAAGGGGTCCGTACGGCGCTGTCGCGCCCTCTTCAAGATGGATCTTATGTCGCACTTTGGTATCAGGAAACTTCGCTGCTTCCTTTTCTGAAAAAACGTCCTTGTAATCTGTGAAGAGACGTTGCGTTCGTCCACCTTCAGTGGTAGACATCACTGCTAATCTGGCAGTGAGGGTGGCGGCTTCTCCGCCTGCCTCCAAGTCCAAGTCACCTGCTACACAGTATATCGACTCAATCTTATCCTCGAGATTCTTCCGATGGAACTCTTCGGGTTCCTCTATAGCTGCCTCTTCGTCGGTGAGGCGGTACCGCCACGCCTGAGTGACCCAGTCGATGAGAGGATTGTTTTCTCTCAACCACGGGAGACCTAGGATGACGTCCTCATCTATGATGTTGACAGCGTGGAGGAGCAGACTGCTCCCCTTGGAGGTTCCTTCAGAGTCCGTGGCCTCACACTTTGTTTGAATGATGCCGAATCGGTGGCATTTTGTTCCATCTGTAAACTTTGCGTGGCCCGGCGGACCTATCTTTTTCCAACCCTTCATGAGTGAAAAGGAATAGGATATGAAGTTAGCGTCCGCCCCGGAGTCGACTAGGCACCTCACTGGCACCTCCCCTGATGGGGTATTCATCTTCAAGGTTACATGGACTCGGAGTCGTGAGGATTGTCAATCCTCCTTGGGTTTTTCCTTTTTATCTTCAGTGGATACATTTGCCAGAAGGGGAGTCGTCTTCGAGGAGGTATCTCCTCGGTTCCTTCCCTTCTTCGACTTACGGCAATCACTGGCAAAATGACCTGAGATTCCGCAGTTAAAACAAAGGTTGTTATCCAGTCTATTTTGGCGTTCCTTTGCAGTAAGTGAAGAACTGGAACGCTTTGAGTTCTTCTTTGCATCATCCGCACCGGAGCCGTCATGGCGCCGTTTTGATCCTGTTGTCGGTTGCTTTGAGGGAGTCTTGTCCCCCTTCTTCTCATGGTGTTGATTATTCAAATAGATTCGAGAAGCCAGGTTGACAAGCTCGGTGCGATTGGTGGGCGGACTTTGATATTGCGATATCGTCGTCCGCACCTTATGAGTCAGCTTCGCGAGGTAAAGCTGCGTTTTCAATAGATCCAAATCATCAGACAGTTCCTCCCAATATTCTTCGAATCTTGCATTGAAATCGGAAGGATTCTCGTCGTCTTGTTGACGTAGTGAGTTGAACCGCTGCGCCGCTGTGAAGGCGCGGTTACGGTGGTCTTCAATCTGGTCCAGAAGGAAGTTCTTGAATTCTTCCCATGTCATGGCAGCATTGCTACGCTCAAGCTCCCTTTCCTTGGTCGCCCATGTAGTTGCAGTGGTGCCTTCGAGGAGGCTCGCGGCGTATATGACTCGTACCTCATGAGTATTAAACTGGCTCAGGTTAAGGCGGAATTTCCGTTCAAGGGCTCTCGTGAAGCTGTGGAATTCAGACAGCGTCTTGCCCTTGTAATTCGGCGGATCTCCAACCTTGATCCCTTTATCTCCATGGTAGACATAGGAGTGTAGGGGCCGCGGCGGTGGCAGGGCGGCTGGAGGGCCCATGCCAAGGTGAGCGGCGGGTTCAGGAATCTCAGATTCCTGCCGGGGTAGAGGTGTACGCGCTCTAGGGGACGACGTGGAGGCTCCCCCAGAGGGTGCAGTCCCAGCACGGGTGCGTGGGGCCATATCGATCAATAGAGCTCGACTGATTCAAACGTGTAACCAGGTCGAGCGATTCGAATTGTAATGTGACGGCGCCGAGGCGGTTGCTACTCGGCAGCGGCACAGAGGAGGATGGTATATAATGGGAAGCCTTATGGGTGGGCTTGATTATCTCGCTTGAACCGCGAACTCGTAGAATACTATACAAATACTGAACTACCAGAGGTACTCGGCACACTAAGAATATTGTATGAGGACAGTGGTAACTCTGGTATCTTATTGTCAAAAGATAAAAGACGAATCGCTGGCTCCTGGAATAGAGAGCCAGCATCTAGCTATTCTATATAGACAACGGGCAGCCATCCTCCCCTCACTCTATAAGCGAGGGTAGCCGAAGCAACTCCGCAGTGGCGCTGCATTGATCTGCCAGAAGGAATCCAGACCCCGTATAGAAACAGGATTCTCATATCTCATCAATCGGATCCTCTTCTATTGCATCCGAATGATGTCATAGGGTGGTTGGAAACCGGTTCGGACACCTGCGTGACGTCATGGGATAGATGGGATTATCCGAGGGGAAACGATGGGCCGTGTGGAGCCGTCACGGGGCCTTGGCACAACCAAGGGTGTGACAATCAAATTCATTTTTCAAAAAGCAGACAGTCTCATTGCAATATGCAGTTGAATATGCTTTAAAAAAGTTCTTCAAATCTGATAAAATATTCAATGTGATCTTTGACTTTACATTTCATGTTGAATGAGGACTTCTAGCAGTTTCAAGAGCAGTGAATATTTTGTTGAATTTGATATACAGTGGTCAGATGACACTCAATGATCCGCGCAATCTCAGCAGATATATAATCATTATTTAAAAGGCGTACGATCTCATTGATGGTAAATTCACTGAGCTGAGGGGGCATATTGGCAGATTTGATGATAAAGGTGCGTATTTAAATGAATTGAATGATATTTGAATGATTCTAGAGATATGTGGATATTTTGATTTTTTTTGCAGTGTTTTGCTAATATTTTTCAGGGGGTGGCAGAAAATTCTGTTTTCGCAAGCTTTACGTCCGCCACAATACCTAAGTTTTCATACGGCCACCAACAGGACACCAACCTGAAGATCAAATATCCCAATCGCAAGCCGATGGAAGCTAAGGCACCGAAGAATGAATACCCTCCAAAACTGGCGCCGGTTGATCTGTCCCATCACTTTTCCGTCGGGGCGAGAAATCGGGTGGGAAGCGAGGTGAAGAAGTTCTACAAATACTTTGCGATACCGGGCATCCACAACCTGGCGGGAGGTGAGCATCATTTTATATGGGTTACCTAACCATCCCTCCGAAGGAGTTGCAGACGAATAATGTAGGTAGCTTTTTACTCTGTAAATCGCTGATACACATATCAAAGGGCTTCCCCACCCATCCTATTTCCCATACGATACCCTGGAGGCCGCAGTTGCTCTTCCAACCCGAATCGATCCATCCACTGCCGATGGGCCCTCAACAGTCGCTGAAGGGGACGAGATCCTAGTATCAACCCTTCCCCCAACAGCGCGACTCACCATCCCAAAAGAAAGCAACGACACCAACCCCACAACCCGAATTGACCTAACCACTGCCCTGCAATATGGCACTGCACAAGGCTACCCACCCCTCTTCTCCTTCATCCGCCAATTTGTCCGCGAAAACCTGCACCCAAACATCCCTTACGCAGGCGGGCCAGAAGTGATCCTGACATGCGGTGCCACTGATGGCTTCTCCAAGACCATCGAGGCACTGACGAATGTCTGGGATGAGAATCGTGATTGGATCAGGGATCGAGAATGTATCCTGTGCGAGGAATTTGTGTATATGAACGCCATACAAACGGTGAAGCCGCGGGGTATCAATGTCGTGACTGTGGCTATGGATTCGGATGGGATGATGGTGGACGGGGATCGCGGGTTGAAACATATTCTCGAGAATTGGGATTTTAGTCGTGGGAAGAGGCCGCATTTGATGTATACCGTGACGTACGTTTCCCCTCCAAGCGCCATCTTTTGTGAGGCGCCTATTGTTTTTCTATCTTACTTCGTTACTTATATTGTAACATGTACTAAAGTTGATGAAAAATTTTCTATAGAATCGGCCAGAATCCAACCGGCACCGTCCTTCCCCTCCCAAGACGCAGAGACCTCTATTCCCTCTGCCAGAAATACGACATCATCATCGTCGAGGATGACCCGTACTGGCACCTCCAATACCCGTCCGCTGCCCCCGAACTGGAGGCTCACTTCCGCGGCAGCAGCTCCCTCAAATCCCGACCCCAGCCCCATTCCAATCATGCGGACACTGCACTTGCGCCCAATTACAACACCCACGGCAAAACATCCGGCTACCCCTTCCTCGACTCTCTCATCCCCTCATACTTGTCCATAGACACAGACGGCCGCGTCATCCGGCTCGATACATTTTCCAAAATCATCGCGCCCGGCTGTCGGCTGGGCTGGCTGACAGCACAACCGAAGATTATAGAGCGGATTCTGTATATAACGGAGACAAGCACGCAGCAGCCATCTGGGTTTGCGCAGGCGATGGTTGCGGGGTTGATCATGGGTGGTGGTGGTGGTAGTGGCGGGAAGAAGGATGAATTAGACAGGGTTGGTGAGGAGGGCTGTAGTGGTGATGCTGCTGGTGGTAGGCAGTCCGGAACTTGGAAGATGGAAGGATGGGTTCGGTGGCTGGAGGGGTTGCGGGAAGGCTACGAATGGCGCATGCGGACGATGTGCACGATTCTGTTAAGAGCGAGGTCGATTATTGAACACAGCCCCCTCGGCTGGTACTGCAGAAGCCACCGCAGCTACTATGATAGTGATAGCGATCAGATGACGAAGACGACTGGCAGCTCCTGCACAAAACCCCCACTGTACTCCTTCCAGTTCCCGCGGCGGTGGCATGTTTGTCTGGGTGCGCATGTGCTTCGAGACACACCCGCTCTGGTCTTGTGAGGGCGTATCCGCCGAACGACTATCGGCCGCGCTCTGGAAGCATCTGATGAAGAAACCATACCTGTGTCTGGTAGCACCTGGGGCGATGTTTAATCCCGCTGGTGGCGGAAATGGTCAGCGCGGCTGGAGCGACGAATCGTTCAGGTATTTTCGATTGTGTTTTGCGCCGATGCAGGAAGGGGATGTGGCGGCATCGGCGAAGGGGTTTGTGGAGGGTTGTAGGGATTTCTGGTTGCAGGGGGTTTTGGAGGACGATGACGATGACGACGACGAGTAAAGGAGGTGGGGGATTTACCTTGGCCTTTCATCTGTCTCTAGATGGATATATTTTTTGATATATATCTCTCGGTTGATGCCACGCCACGTTCTTTTTAAAACACTCATCAGGTATGCATATTCTATTCCGTGGACTGTCAGATAACTTAGATCAAAAAATATTCAACCCAGTCCACTTCTATCCATCCAATCTCCAACAGCTCTGTGCACTTGCGGTCTATAATGTGCATATACCAGTAACCATATACAATTTCCACCGTTGGTCACAATGGCTGCGAAATAGAAAATCAACCTCTAGCCAAGTAGCCCGAACATCAGCATGTATTATCAGAATTTTACGCGGCTAATGAAGGCCACTCATTTGCCATCTGCACATTGCTCAACATCAAAAGTTTCATTGTTATAGGTGGGTCGGGTTACGGTTATATGCGGAGGCGCAGTCACTCAGCCACCAACACCACTGCATATAACCTGGTTATTGCTGGCGTGTGTTCAATTTCATGTTCATACGTACAGGATACTTGTATCTAGTAAGAGAAACACTATTAAATTCAGGTACATGTGACTTTGTGGAATCAATCGTAAACCACCGCATCAACAATATCGCCATGTGACGGGACGGTAATATACATGGATGAAAGTTTTGGTATGCTATCGTGACCCTGCGAGAAGCCGGAAACCTAGTTCAAACGCAGTCTGTCCGTGAATACTCGTCCCGATCCTTCTCTCCACCGAATGGCCATTGCATATCCTCAATGAAACATCCACAACCATGACCTCGTGTCCGAACGATGAGCTCGCCGAAGAGATCAATTCCGTCAATGCAATATACGGCCCTTCCACAATAACGCTGACATCAAACCCGTCCAATTCCCCTCCCCGTCGGCCGAATGAGCTACCGGTCACAACCACAATAATCCTCCGGATACCCAATCGGCCAGATTTCTCGTTCCTTCTTGGTTTCGACAGCAAATACCCCTCTAGTCCTCCCCGAGTCATTGGCACTGCGTCCACCAGTTCTCGGGGCGAAGGGAAAAAATGTCTCGATGTATTGAGTGGCTCAGTGCAGAAAGTGTGGCAAGATGGCTTCGTCTGTCTTTATGATCTTATAGAGGAATGCGTGGAGCGGTTCGGAGATATGCGAGGGGGAGAGCTTGAGGAATCCGCTGCTGCTGCTGCTGCTGCTGCTGCTGGCGACGAAACTGCGGACACCTCTACTCCAGTATCTCCAACAGTAGGTACAACTTCTTCACCACCATCATTACATGCGTCATTTGGTCTCGAGAGTCCCCCAGACTGGGTCGTTTCAGAACCCGTGACGGAGAAGAAATCAGTGTTCATTGCCCGTGTCGCCCGAGTCCAATCGACAGAGACGGCGAAAAAATATCTCGATTACCTTCTTGGTACGGAGAAGAAGATCGCAGCGGCAACGCACAATATCACAGCCTGGCGAATCAAGCAAAAACCCGGGCGGGGTCCCAATGGGGTTCCTTCTGGTGAGGAAACTATCTTTCAAGATTTCGATGATGACGGCGAAACTGCTGCTGGGGGCAGATTGTTACATCTTATGCAGTTGATGGATGTATGGGATGTGGTCGTCGTTGTGACCCGATGGTATGGGGGAGTTAAGTTAGGCCCTGACCGGTTCCGAATCATCAATACAGCCGCCCGTGATGCCCTGTTAAAGGCTGGATTTACGAAGTTTGAAGGAGGCACTTCCCAGGAAAAGGGCAAGAAAAAAGGTAAACGATAAATAATTATGGTGCCTTTACATACTTTCTATTTTTTACGGCATTCTCATTGAAAACAGGAAATTATCTATATCCTGTCTAAAACACCCGATTTCTCACATCTATAGCTTGCTTGATGGAGCAACCAACTTCTCCACCTCAGCGAATTGGTAGTAGAACTCGAGGCTCTCAGGATTGGCTAGTGTGCCCGACGGCTTGATCACTTTGCCAGACACAATCTGTTTGACTGGAAGTTCTACCTTCTTCAAGTTGACAGTCGTCTTGGATTTTGGTCAGCATGCAACTTCAATGTGTCCAAAATAGATTTGGGGTATACTTACCGGAATCTCCGGGGTCTCAAACACATATTTCGGCACGTGGCGAGGACTCAATCCGCTTCTGATGGCGGCTTTAACATCGTCTACCATTTTTTTGGTAAATGGAACGCCGGGACGCATGAGCACGAATAACATGACTGTTTCATCCGAGTCGCGGGGTCGACGCTGTCCCACGCAGATGGAGTCGGAGATCTCATTGGCAAATTCGTTCTCGAGAATGCTGTATACTTCGGAGGACCCAAACCGTACGCTTGAAGGATTTAGAACGCCATCTGCACGTCCCAGGAAAAATATTTGCTTCGTGGCGGGGTGTATCATGACGAAATCACCATGGGTCCAGACATCTGAATATAATAGTTAGCCAGGAAAATCAAAAATTCCAACAAGAGGGAGCGTGTCAGAATTACCATCAAATCGAGCAAAATATGCGTCGAAATATCGCTCTGCGCCGTTCTCGCCCCAGAACATGACGGGCATGTTAGGAAATGCTGCTGTCGCAACCAGTTCGCCTGGAACTCCTTCCTCTAGCGGAATGCCTTTCACACCCTTCCCACCCTCCACAGTCTGATCATAAACTGCAATAGGTGTCCCAAGACTAGGTCCCTGGCATCCACCCACATACAACGGCGTCAAAGCGTTTGAAGTTCCAAATGTGCCTGCAATATCTGTACCGCCAGAAATATTTGAAAGCTGCACGTTGGGTGGGAACCCTTTGTCATAAAACCACTCGAAAAGAGCGTCGGAAAGCACCATCCCAGTGCTTGTCAATACCTCCAGATTGCTAAGATCAGTGACCTCTCGAGGATGAATGCCGTTCCTTTGCAATTCGTACATATAGCGTGGGGAGGTGCCCAGGTGGGTTACCCTGGCTCAATAAGCGTGCGTCTCGTGAAGTCTATTTTAGGCCTGGAACTTACTTCTGCTCTCCCGCCAATTTGATGAAGGAAGTGGCATCTGGTAAAAAGGGGCTGCCGTCGTACAGGACTACTCTGCATCCATGCATCAATGGCTGCAACCCACTGAGATACATTATCCATCCTGTTGTGGTGTATTGTAGAGCCACCGAAGTCGAATTCATTTCTCGATGCAGTATACCTTCCTTTAACCCGCTCAAGACAATGCCTCCAACAGAATGCACAATGCATTTTGGCGTTCCAGTCGTTCCTGATTACATTCTCGTCAGAGCCTCCAGCCCTCGAAACCCACACAAATGGTTGATACAAGATTCATACCTGAGGAATAAACGACCAAGAACGGATCCGAAAACTTAACTCTCACAAACTCTAGCTTATCGCCCTTTGCTTTGGCCAAGAAAGTTGCCAAGGTTTGCGCTCTGGGCACCATGTTCACATCGGCGGGACAATCTTGGAATCGAGGCTGTGATACGATGCCTTGAAACTCCACCACACCTTCCATCCCACGAACAATGGCATTCATCTTCGATCTCAAATCGATTGTTTTCCCATCATACACTGTCCAATCGTCCATGAACAGCCACTGGGGTTTGATCTGGAGCAAGCGATCCAGAATCCCCTTGGCACCCATGTCGGTCGAGCTCGACGAAAATAGGCCTCCCAGCGCAGTCACAGCTAAAAATACAACAAGAGTATCGATACTATTGCTTGCAACAACCGCCACCCGATCGCCCTTTTTCACACCCGCAGCTTTCATAGCCTGGGATAACTTTCCAACCCTCCTCCTGAGTTCCCCAAACGTAATATTCCGTGTCCCCTCCGCACCACCTTCCCGAACCTCGGTCACTGCATCTTTACTATCTTCTTTGCCAGCCGTGGACACTCCGGATGATCCGGAACAAGTGAAAAGCATGTTCTCTGCGAAATTCATGTACGTGCCCGCGAACCATTCCGGGATGCTGTCCATGCGTGCCGTCTCATCGACGACGCTTGTGTAGGTACCCGAGTGGATAGGGTTGAGGTCGTGCCAGCAGAATTCCCAGAATGCAGCGCGGCTATTGACAGAGTAGTCGTAGAGCGAGAGGAAGGTCTGGATATTTTGGTCTTGCGTTAACTAGCGCCCTAACCATGTTGGTCTACATTTTTGCTTTTGGAAATGTACCAGCCGCCCGGGAAGGGGTAGTAGCGAAGAAAGAAAGCAGGGTAAAATGAGGGGGGCATAATACTGCAAAAATCCAGATAGAATGTAGCAAAGATAGGGATTCAAAACCAATTCAGCCTTCATATGCAAAATGGGGCCACGTACTGGAAACTTCAACCCTGTCTTGCGCTCTAGCCGACGTCGAAACTGGCCCAGGTTCGACGACTCGGGATTGGGATGCTCCCATAACTTACGTGGTACCGCGTACGTCGACATGTTTATATATATAAGGGACGATGGTTGTTTTGGGGGGAAAGCAGTCACAAACGAGTGACCGGAATCAGCACTGTTGGCGCAGTAGCAAGGATAATACTACTACTACTACTACTACTAATAATAATAATAATAATATACACCACAAAGCTTCTCCAGCTCCACAACAAGAACAAGGCGATTTGGGAACTAAAAACAAGAATTCCGGCTATGAAGACCAAATATAATTCAGCTCTAAAAGATCCCCAGCACATCGCCACTCTCTTTCTCTTGACGCCCTCCCCCACATATCCAGGGTTTATTGTGCGGTGCAGGTCGGTCTGCTCTACCCGGCACTCGGCTTTCATTTTCCTGTTTTCTTATCTATTGTCCCATTAAATCGTTCCCCCGGGTTTTGTGTGGCGGGGCCCCTTAGTGCCGACTTCCTCGGCTTCAAGCGGTTTGGCATTGCCGGCCGAGGAGCAAACTAAGGAGATGAACTTGAAAACTCAATCTTGCTTCTCCTGGAGGTTTTGAGTGTGGTATCTGGGGCCTGGTAAGGCGTCCATATATCTATCTCTAGGAGAGTAACATATATGTAGCTATGTATTTATAGCGTTGGCCCATGGCTTCAACATTGACGATAGCCGAAGGGGGCACGATCCTCCGTGGGTACCAAGGTTCTGAGCATTATATGGAAGAAGGCTGTTTCGGCAAATACAGATGAGCCACTTACCGTCGCATTCTCGATCGATTTGATATGAAGCCGGCCATAGATCACCTAATTCGACTGACTAAATACGGTAGCCAAAAAAAAATAAGAAAAAAAAGAAAAAAAAGAAAAAAAGAAAAAGAAAAAAAACTCTTAGTTGATACCGATCAAAACTCGAATTCCCAGGGAGCATTGGCCACTGATTATTGCAGAGTTGTATATCCCAAGGTTGGCCACAATCGCCCCCTATCGATATTTCCACGTCGAGCAGCATGGACGAAGGAGAGTCCTTTTTCACCCATTGGTGCCCTGTCGTTTCTATCTAGCAACAGGCCGACTTCGATGCGTGTATAATAAGTGTTCTGCCATTGCGTAATTGCCAAAGTGGTACGCCAAAAGTTCACACTGTAAAGGACTCGCTTGAGAAACGCTCGGTGCTACAGGACATGAATCAAGGAAACATGAAGAACAAGATCAACTGCAAAAATATCTGCAATTGAAGAGTTAACGAAAATGAAGTTTCCAACTGGCCTATTCTCCCGCATTTTCCTGAAGGATGCTGGGAAAGGGGTACACATCTACCGGCAGTGTGATTGGCATAAAATGGAGAACAATGTACGGCCTTTGCCACACAGAAGCCCCAGGTCTAGTACAAGCAGAGCCCCAGGAGAAAAAAAAAAAAAAAAAAAAAAAAAAAACAGAAAGAACAAAAGCAAAAATGATGAAACGAAATGGACCTCAAGCTCCAATGTCATGCTTGGTGAGAAGTTGTGAAGAAATTGAACAAGCGCTCTTGCTCTTAGCCCAGGATGAACGCAAGAGAAAAAGAGATTCCTGCCAGATTGGACAGATCTAGACAAGCTTTTGCTCCTGTAGTATGTGGACTTTAATAGAGAAGGATGGGAAGGTCGGGTAGAACTCGTTTAAAATTGATTCATGCTCTACCTTCTTACTACTTCATTTTAAAGTAACGGCGGGATGTCGCATGGGGGAAGCACCAAGCGAAAAAGAACAAATGATAGGAGGCAAAGTGCCCTCCCTAGCTTCATTCTTTTGAGGATTCATGGAAATTTTTGTTTGGGGATTCGGCATGAGGGAATCATGCTAGGAAACCTAT
The DNA here is from genome assembly GCF_000149585.1 of Histoplasma mississippiense. Classification (NCBI taxonomy): domain Eukaryota; kingdom Fungi; phylum Ascomycota; class Eurotiomycetes; order Onygenales; family Ajellomycetaceae; genus Histoplasma; species Histoplasma mississippiense. The sequence goes on along the minus strand of NW_001813982.1, from coordinate 1,627,736 downwards.
CGCCAATGGGAATATATTCAGCAATGGGTAGTGGCACATTTGGATTGTGTGCATCCCAGGAGATTTAAATGCCCAACCATCTGGAGACACAGTCTAGTCATCCATTTTCACTTGAAACACAGCCTTAGTATTCCGTTGGCAAAAAATAAGGTGTAATAGCCTTAGGGCATCAGTAGCTCCTGTTGGTATTGGCCTCAGGTCAAACCCCAATCGTAAATATTGTTTTCAATTCTCATCCATCGCAATACATCTTTCCCAACGCTCTGTTCGATACAAGTGTCTCATAGCTTTCTTAATACCGAGTGCTTCTGTGGCACTAAGTATATGGTCATCTGCCAGAAGCGACCTATGCTATATTAGCTAGTTGGCCGTCGAAGGAACAAAGGCAACCTCGACAAGTCGAAGCCCAAAGTGACTTTACATTGCCCCCCAAAGGCGCCTCCCTTTCTTCAGTAGCTGGTGGATTCCTTGTGCTGTTTAGCCACGAATCCAAGAAAATCAAATTCCTCACAATTTGGTGTCTGCCATTGAAATTTCAAATGAAGGGTGAGCATATCCACCTCCATTCCAACCGACTAAATCCGTAGATGAAACTCTGGAATGATTCAATTGCTTTGCTCCACTTATGAGCTTGAGAGTGGCTCGCAAGATGACCTGGCTGAAGATTCAAAAAACGACATCTGATATGTGACGGGAGGTCTTGAGCAAGAGAACTGGGGCCAGCGGCAGCACGGAGCAGAGATCGTACTCAACCTAGTGAGATTCACGGAATGCACGGGAGAGCTGGGGGTGTCTCCACCAGGTTGGCGCCTAACAGAAACACGCATCCATCTGGAGTTGCGGAGCCCCGAGTTTCCATGCTACTAATGCGTTAGGGAGGAGATGGAGAATCTAGCTTGAAGGAGGACTCTGTTCGATCCTCCATTCGCCGTCCCATGGCCATTCGATGCCGATGGTGTGATGACTTTGTTGAGACTATCCTACCGTGACAGGTGGATTTCAGGACCGTGGGGTCGCGATACCCGAGAGAGATAGATGAGGCACTTGCGATGTGTCGAGGAAACAGAGATTCATCAAACCTAGGAAACGATATCATTGACGGAGCAGCTATAGCCTATTCTCCACCATGTTCTCGTAAGAACAACAACAATAATAATCCAAACGTCTGACGGCAAAATGATCACCACATGGCGGGAGCTCATACGCTCTCCGTCCGTCACTGTGGGCCACCAAACCAGAACAATGTTTCTCCCTCATTATGTGGGGAAAAACTATCCGGAAACGCCATTGAAACCCGGAAGAAATGAGAGCGAAACGGGGGACTTCGTTAGATGCGAGCCTCATATCCACCAGGCGATAGGTTGGCGAATATCCAATGAATAGCCACATGTTCCTTCTTCAAAAAATCTCCTAACTAGAGGCTTGAGTCTTCGAACGACAATGATACTAGAGCTCAATAGTGGTGACTAGCGTTCGTCGTCGGTGCCGTTGCATTGCAACGGAGACTGCGTTTCAAAACTGGTGGATGAATCATATTTCCCCTACACTCCAGACGGTTTTCAAAGGCTTCTCGATATCCAATCGTCGACATCAAACTATCGAGATACCGGACATGGGAGAATGATCATGTACCGGACGGATTGTCACATTCGTCGATAACCAGTGGTTCAATGTTTGATACAGATGCACGAATCACGAAGGTTGGCCAAACGGCACGATCAGCGAGCGATCCACGCTGTTACACTGACTCTGGCGATTCGCAAATCATCCGATGCGATTCGGCATGCCGGCCTGTGGTGGTTGGCTATTCGTTGACCACCGCAGCGCCTGGCAGCCCTCGCTGGTGTTATCACATTTATATGACCTGTTGGCTGGGTCACTACTCCGTAGTCAATCTATCTTTGAATTTCAGTCAATGAAGGATAAAAATATTCATTGGCATTTTTAGTATTACTTCCTCTTTCTTTTTTTTTTCTTTTTTTCTTTTTCTTTCTGCATAGACAAGCTGAAACATGCGAAGTTGCAAGGTTACGCCGTATGCACACAGACGAAGCCGCTTCGCTCTGAACACCAATTACACAGAGAGAAACCCCTGGATAATATCCGTAGACAAATAACAGGGACCCTGGGATTATGCCAGGGCCAAACGGTGGATTTGTCCAAGGAAATCTCAGTCTTCCTTGGTTAAGCTTTTTGATACATCATGATCCGATGGGGCATATATCCATACTCCGGTATTGGGTAAATGGAGAGCACATCGCCACAAAAAAAAAAAAAAGGATGGATCCAAGCAAGTACTGTGCAAAGTATATAGGTAGTTCAGCATCTACACTGTGCTAGATTTATTATACTCACCGTATTTTCATAGGTTACTACATTCCACAGGAATTTGTCCTGCTAGTCGGTGAATTATGTCCCACAACACTGCAAATCTGCCACCTACTTACGAAAGAAAATAATACAATAAAAATTAATCGCTAGTTGTTTTCGTTCCTAATAACTTATCGAGATTGAGCTCGTTGTTCTCGCGGCTTGTTCTCGCGGCTGCCAACAACTCACCCTGCGGATCCATCCCACGATGATGTTGGCCAGTTTTGACCTTGTGTAGTGATAACACCTTGTCGTGAGCGACCCACCTTACGGGTTTTTGGTGAAAGAAATTCGCCGGGGGTTGACCAGGGAGGAGTTGGATCGAATACCAGCTCAGCTTAGTCGACAGATTTCCAGGGTTCTGTCAGCTTATTTTAGTGGTATTTTGGTGATTCCTTGCTAAACTGGCGGGTGACGAGGAAAAAAAGCAGAAAAAGTAAAAGTAAGATCGTGAATATTTCCCTTGAAATATTCCGTGTTATCAAAGAAAGTATAAAATTTAAAATATAACAACTGGAAACTTCCGGGGATTGGAATGGTTGTACCACAGAAAACGGGCGTTGGTTTCCATGGCTCGGAGAGAACGGTAGAAAGGCTTGGACGATCTTTTTCTTTTTTTAAAGACAGCGAAAGGAAAGGAAGAGGAAGCTTCGTCAAGACGGTGGAAATCTGACTTGTCCTGATTCATTTTCATCATTTCTTATTGAATCCATGAATGAGCTTAACTTATTCTAGAAAGACAAAAGTGAAAGGGATGACACTTATGCAGCCTTCAGTGGGGTTCGTGCTTGAAAGCATTTTCCACACCGACGGTTGTTTCAGGTTTTTTGGCGGGTGGGCAGAAGTCGAAAGTAATACATAGTACTGTTTTATTCAAGGAACCACAGGCCTGGGAATTACTCTGTCGAGGCAGCCATCTTGCCGGTATCGTTGTGATGGGTCGGTCTGTAACCTCACTCGTAGGACAGGAAATTGAGCAATGTGTGTGATTGGGCATCTTTGTATCGACTTAAATGGCGCGAGTTTCGCGAAAGATGGGAGTGAAATCGTGTCAGAGAAGGATGATTAATCTTGAGTGCTGAGAGGAAAATTAGAGTAGTTAAATGTAACTCGCTAAAAGGGCTCATTATTATGATCTCCTTCACCCACCGAATCCTAGTCCTTTCGAGAAGTATCCGTGGGGAAAAACCTTGAAGTTTGAGGGGAAAAGAAAGGAAAATACCCTGGAATGCAGCACTAGAAGGATCGCTTTTATTCGCCGGTTGTTAGGTTTCCTGGACTAGCGGCCAACAAGTAGCGGTTCCTGGTCTTTGGCGTGAAAGGCCCAATCAACGATACGCCTGGTGCCTGAAAACAGCCTTCAGGTCAAGCTTGTTCAGATTGAGGATGTCTCGGTGCTCATAGGCCGGAATTTTCAAATGTCCCCAGCCAATAAAAAAGGAATGACTGGCGTCGGCGATCCCGGGCGATGGTCCGTTCATTGTGCCTGCTTGATGGATCAAATGGATTGGCTCTTGAGCATTTTTGCTGACAGGCTCCATTTGTGGCTTGACATTTGTCCAGATGGCGGACAAGTCATGAGCGGAGAAATCGTCCGTCATGGTCAACATGACACTCTTTGTTTCGAGCGAGTCTTTTTTTTTATTTTTAACTTCCTTTAGAGATGAGGCAGACATCCATTCCTTTCAATCCCACACGAGATGAAGCCGAGGATTTGACTGCGAGAGAAAGGCTTCAGCTGTGGCGTCGCTGTTGCTTGGACCCTTGCTGCGTCAAACGGTGACTTTCTGGAAATATTACTCCGATCAAACGGGGCCAGGCACGGGCGAAGCCGCACACACTGTCGCCAGCGCCACAGGGCCAAGATTATACCCACTGGAGGCTACGCTGTAATTCTCGACTCTCTCAAGAATGTTGGGTCGCCAGTGCTGGCGCTGTTGAACATTTTGCAAGATAAACTGATCGATGGGAGTGGGCCCTGAGGATGGGCACAGTCATCTTGAGAGGGTGTTGCCCCATCTGACCTTGGCTTTCAATTTCAGCAGCGTTGTCCCTCTGTTACGCCCAAATTGTAGGAGTGTGAAAGGTAAGTCGTATCATGATGGGACGTCCAAGCGGCAGTAATTGGCCTGGCTGCGTAGTTAGCCTGGATTGGAGCCATTTGGTGGCAGCCCACGGTTCCACGGGCGCAACATCCGTACGTTTTGTACTCCACCACCCACCACATCAACGACTCGACACTGGTTGCAGCCTTGGAAGCGAGTCGCTGTGCGATCTCTCTGCCATCCTCTCTGGACTCGACGGAGTACCCACAGTGTGAATGTTAGATCCCTTGCGCCTGAGGAAAAACAGTCTCAGACTCAGAGGAACACTATCGAGTCCCTTGATTGTTTCCAGTTTCGTTTCTCTCATTTCTCCTCACATCTCTACTCCCAAGTCCCTCCAGTAAGATGACTGCGTCAAATCACTCGATCAGGAACGAAACATCATGCCCTGA
>NW_001813982.1:1612758-1622483 GCF_000149585.1 Histoplasma mississippiense | reverse complement strand
CACCTTATCGATACCATCCATGGAGGTGGAGAATCAGCGCCGGCCTTCCATTTCGCCTGTGTCGCCGCAGGTCACCGGAGAATCCCAGGCTCTCCCAGGAAATAGTTATGCAGCGACCGCGTTTTATAAAAACCTCGCTGCCCTCCGCCAAGCTTGTGTTTTCCCTTCATCTTTCTCTTCCTCACGCTGGACCGTTTCGACACCTTCCGCATCCCACTTTTTTCTCTCCTTTAGTCCCGTTCAGGGTTTTGTTTCTTCGGCTTGGGCTAGTTCCTCGTCCACACAGTCTCTCCCTGTCTTTCCATCACCGCAATACATTGCATATCTGCCCCTGGGACTCTTCTTCTCTGCCTGTGGCAATTTGTTGAGAGTTTCCTATCCATTCCTTCTGTGGATATATATATTATATACACAGTTTTGGTGCCAGGAAAGTACACATACCAAGTAGCTGCTTCAGGAACATTCGCTGAAAACCAGTCCTGCTTCAAAGAGGTACAACTCCCCCTTTTTTTAGATTCTGTTTTTGGTCTTCACTTGCGGGTAGCATTGCTTGTGTTATATCCCATATACCCCAGTTGTGTTGCTGTCAGCATGCTCGTGCTTGGATTGTTCGCATCCAGACATTTCCATTGTAATGGGAAAGGGGCGACAGTGCGGTATATCACTGCCTGGTGGAACAAGCCGCAACTGTTGAATGACAATATTTATATCCAACACTTTCTTCACCCTCCCATGACTTCTTTTTATCTTCTTCTATCTCCCCTGGCAGATCATTTTCACTCATTTACATCACCTCATCATTGTTCTGGATCCTTCCTGCTTGTTCCTCCTACTGACTGTCGATAAGACTATCTTCTTTGTCTGCTTGACTCCTGTCTCCTGTTCCCTCCAGCCGCTGTGTGGATTATCCGCAGTCCAAATCGACAACAGGTTCAACTGTTTCTCTCTCGAATCTTCTCGTCAGGAACGAGATATCAGATAAAGATTTCAGGAACCCTCGGAGCACTCGCATAGTAGTGCGTACATTCCTTCAAGAACCAAGCCAACAAAAATAAAAGCGCCTTTTTTCGGAACACTTCTGCGAAGCCGTACCGACAAATCCCCCAACAGCACTGCAATTAAAATCAAAACATTTGAAATAGATTAACAACGACCTAACCATGCAATTTCCCCCGAAATTTGTGGCTGCTGTCGCGGCTTTGTTGTCTGCAGGCACCGTCAATGCTCATATGAAGATTGACTCTCCCACTCCATTCAACCCCGGTTCTCTGAACAATAGTCCTCTCGATGCCAGTGGAGCTGATTTCCCTTGCAAGTTTGGCGAGTCGTACACACCCGGCGCTCGCGTAGTGCCCCCGGAAAACGTCTACGCCATTGGTGAGACACAGACCTTGAGCTTCATCGGGAGCGCCGTGCATGGTGGCGGATCGTGCCAACTCTCTCTCACTCAGGATCCGATCCCTAACAAAAAATCGGTCTGGAAGGTTATCCATTCCATTGAAGGAGGCTGCCCCGCGTCGGCGGATGGCAATCTTCCTGCTAACCCCGACGGACACGGCGCTAGTGTTTTCCATTTCAAGATTCCCAGCAGCATCGCTCCAGGTGAGTACACCTTCGCCTGGAGCTGGCTGAACCGCATCGGCAACCGTGAATTCTATATGAACTGCGCCCCCATCACTGTTACCGGAGGCAAGAAGCGCCGCTACACCCCGACCCCTCGCTCTGAGACTTCAAAAGTGGCTCTCGCAAAACGCCAAGATCTGCCAGATATGTTTGTCGCTAACATCAACTCTTGCCACACCACGGAGGGTTATGATATTGTCTATCCTGAACCAGGCACTTCTCTCGAGCGCGATGGCGTCCCTTCCAATTTGGCACCAATGGACAAGCCTATCTGCGTCTTACCCGATGGCCAGAAGATCATGCCTGGAAGTGGCGGTAATCCTGGTTACCCAGCACCTGGCCCCTCACCCACACCTTCGCCCTATCCTTCCCCCAGCCCTTCGCTGCCACAGCCCGCCACAACCCCACTGAGGCATGCACAATCCCCACCTCCAGCTGTCTCCCCAGGTAACTTCGCAACAGTATCACAAGTCATTCCTGGACCCTCTTCCGCCCCAACCAGTCCTCCTCCTGCCTCTGCCCCAGGTGCAAACCCCCCTCCCAGTAACAACAGTGGTAGCAGCATGTCTGGTGCTTGCTCAAACGAGGGTGAATGGAACTGCATTGGTGGCACTCAATTCCAGCGCTGTGCGAGTGGTCAGTGGTCTCCCGTCATGGCTGTAGCTGCAGGAACCCAATGCACATCGGACGCCGGCACGTTTGCGATCACTGCTGCTAAGAAGAAGCGCGATCATGTCGCCAAGATCCATCGACGACGAGGACACTCTTAGGTGCTGTTGTCTGGGAGGGAAATAAATAGGAATAGAAATAAAAAGCGGGGAGAGGCGGAAAAGGCGCAAGTAGCGAAAAAGCGAGCTGTACATATCAACTTCGTTTTTTCCCCCCTTCTCGAGTACTTCTTGTGGATTTTTCCTCTTGCCTTATCTATTTTCTGATCTACTACCACTTGACAGCGCAATGACGTTTATCTGGACAGGGATTCACAAATTAGAAATCTTGCCCACCCCTTGCATATTTTTGTTGATATTCTCTTCGTTGGCATGTCTCGCTAATTCTAGGATTACAGACTGTCTAGCTTAGGGGTTAACTTTTTAGGCGTATTTTATTTTTTTCTTCTACTTGCGTTTCTTTTTAAATCTGGGATGCTCATTTTGTCGGACACGGGACTCTTTTTTTTGTACTTAACTTCTTGACTTCAAAATTTTTTTTTGTCTTTTTACATTTCAAACATTTGTCTCTACATAAAAACTTTCTAAACATTTTCATCAGCGACCGATAAGGTTGTTAGGTGATACCTCTTGTGAAACAAAATGTATATCAACACAGTGCCTCATCCTCATATACTAACTCCCACAAACCCTGCTCCGAGTGTTACTCCACTCAGTGCATTTTCTTGTACACGAGGAATACATAACATGTGCATGCATGTCCCATGCTGCAGGACAAGACCCCAGACCCTCTGGTTTTTCACACCTTGAGCATAACACTATATAATAGTGAATAATGAGTTCCCCCAAGTCACCAATCGCCGCCCCGCTCTTTCTCTTCGACTCTTCCTTGCTTTGTCATCTTGAAAAATATGATGCGTTGTAAAATACATAAAAACGTAAATGGTTTTATAACAATAGGTATTCATATAGCTACTTCTATCTATGTATCCTTAATAGAGGTAAGTTCCAACAAAGAACGATGTTAACACCCTAACTCGCATATGCCTTTGCGTACTTGATAGAGACGGAAGGTTCTGGGATCGAAATACTTTTTCTGTGGGAAGCTTATACTGGATTCAGATAGCTATAAATAAATGAGTTCTTTGGGATATTGGAACAGAAATAGCAGCTTCACAAAATATTAATGGTCATTGCGCTGACAATATAAAAAGGGTGACAAAATGCGGAAAAATAACAACTTAACTAGGAGGCATGCGCCCCGTCGGGCTTCACGTTTAATTTTTTTTTATACTGGCCAACTTTGATTCTGGGCAATATAAGAATATATATAAAGCTCTGCCGTTCTACTAAAACACATTTGAATGTTCCTTCTGAAAAATATTAAAGCAGTTTCAGTTTTGAATTCTTTGGTTTCTCTTTAAATTGTTGGATATAATAACTCCCCTCTCTGCGCTCGAGAGAAGTGCCTGGTTCAGGATAGGTAATATCATAACCATCCGTGGTGTGGCAAGAGTTGATGTTAGCGACAAACATATAGCTTATCGGGAGTACATAGCATTCCACGCGCACCGGAAAATTTGTACGATAGCTTCAGCGAATTAGCTATAGATTTCATAGCTAACTTACTTGAAGCCAGGTTGGGCAAATATCATAAAAGGAAGTTGATCACACTCTTTACACACAAGTGGCCCAACTGGCCAAAATAGAACCGAACGTACCAATCTGCAGTGGCTGGTTTATGGCAATCGCTTGTTAATACGTAGATTCGACCGAAAGCATTCGGTTTAGTATATTCCTATTGAATTATCATCGGATTGATTCTCTCCTGATGAGGCAGAAAATCGAAGGAAGAAATAGAAATAGAAAATAAAAAGGTGTTGGCACATCCATGCATGCTAAACGTCCCACAACAGGGGCCTGTTAGTGGTACTACGGCTACCCTATCACGTGCCCCCCAACATATTGTGTTGCTCTCGCGTAGTTAGTTTTAGTAATGACAACAACGTTATCCTCCCACAGGTTATGAGCCCTTAGAAGCAACAGAACCGCTGAAATAACGTGCTAACAACGTCTCCACGCATCGTTAAAAGCGTGCCTAGACGATTTAAACCCCATGGTTAATTTGAGATCGGGTGGAACGCCTGATTTGACGAAAGAATACGTGACAACGCGTAGAAGAAGAAATCCCCAAACGCCAGAGGCACAACAGGAATCGAACGCAGGTTTACCAACGCCTGCAACCAACAAGGTGACTGCCCCGGGGGCATTTGAACCTGACGACACAATCGAAGAGGAATCGAACGAGTCGAATATCGAATACGAAGACCCGGTTAACGACAACGAAATGTCAGATAACGCGGGTGGCCCTAGTAGCCATGATGTGAGCGAAGAAACTCGCATGAGACTGGAGATCGCGAGACTCCAACATGAAGTCCAACAAATGAGAACTGGTAGGGGTCAGGCCTCTACAAGTGATGAGAACATCAGTGCAGATCTAGCAAACTATCTGCAGAGGAAAGGCAGAACGTCTGCTATCGTGAAAATCCTTAATGAGTTCCGTGATCAAGTGAGACCCATAAGGAAGCCAGTTGTACTGACCGGATCTGGGAACTACCCCATGTGGAAAGAAGAGATCCTCCTCGCAGCGAGGCAATCTGAAACCGATGACATCCTTGATGAGAAGCAAATAGGCCCTGATGATAACGCCAGCACTGATATGCAGCGATTTTGGAAAGAACGCAACATGTGGCTATACAACTACATGTGGTCATCAGTTGCCCCACAGGCAAAATCTCATTTTACTATACCCAAGGATTGCGAATTATCTGCGTATTCTCTATGGTCTATCATAGAGGACAATTTCGCTGAAAGGCCTGCTGTCCTAAGGACAAGGTTATACAAGGAGATGACGCTACGAGATACCGATGGGCAATCTTGATGATGTCGAAGGGTGAGTCTACCGCGAGATTAATGAACTTCATCACAGGCATTGAGGCAACTACGCAACGCCGTGTAGGCACCCTACACTGGGATGGTGGCAGCGAGTTTAAAGGCCAAGATCTGAAGGCCTACTGCCAGAGCAGAGGAATTGCGTATGAAACGACTACGCCTGATACGCCGCAATCGAACGGCCCTGCTGAACGCGCCAACAGGATTGTTGCAGAAAAGACAAGAAGCCTTCTATTTGATAGCGGACTAGCTAAGGAATTGTGGGGTGAGGCGATGCAAGCCGCGATCATGATGATCAACACGTCCCCAACGTCAACTAAGATATACGGATGCAAGCAAGTAGTTCCGCTTACGCCATTTGAGGCATGGACTGGGGTGCAACCTACTGCCCATTGGATACGCAGGTGGGGGTGCAAGGTCTACAAGAAGAACCTAAAGGTTACCAATAAGCTCGCGGATAGGACTGACGGCAAGGAATGGCAGCTAGTTGGCTACCAAGGACTGCACCAATATCGTATCTGGGACCCAATTGGCCGTCGCCTTGAAATCGCGCGAGATGTCGTATTCGACGAAGGACTAGACAAGGGTGAAACCACGCCTGCGAACGTGGTGAGGCAATCGAGCGAATTACCAGAAGAATTGGACGTACTAGATGCTGCTGATGGGTGGCAACACTGCCTCCTGCGACACCTAGCAAAGGTGAAACCTGACGTTTTGAAGATGATTGCCAATGGGGATCTTGAAGGTGCGATAGATCCAACATACCTTCTAGATAATGAGACAGAACTTGTCGAGAATGATGAACCAGAAGACCCTGCCAATGAGGACGATCCTGTCCTGAGCACCCTAACTGACCGCCCAACTACCGTGGCGGAAGCCAAAAGGAGCCCTGATTGGGACTACTGGTATGAGGCGATGAAGAAAGAGGTCAGCATGTTTGAGAACAAGCAGACATATATTGTCGTTGAGAAGACCCCAGGCATGGATATCTTAACTGGTAAGTGGGTGTTTGATCGCAAGTTGAACAATAAGGGAGAAACAATCCGGTTTAGAGCTCGCTGGGTGGTTAGGGGATTCCTCCAACAACAAGGAGTCCACTATACAAAGTCGTACGCCGCGGTGGTATCAGGACCCACGTCACGGAGCTTATTCGCAATCTCAACGGCAAAGGGGTGGAAGGCAAAGGCGATCGACTACGTCTCCGCGTTCTTGAACGGCATACTACCGCAGCACGAGATGGTATATATGCAACTGCCTACAGGGATTAAGCACGGCAGGGGGGGCCTGGTTGGCCTGCTCCGCCAGAGCCTTTACGGGATGAAGCAAGCAGCGAGGGTGTGGTATTTCCTTGCGACGGAACACCTCACCACTCTAGGATTCAAAATCTCGCCGTACGATGGCGGATTCTTATATCACCCTATTCGCAAGATCTACCTGACATTGCACGTCGATGACTGTCGGGTAACGGGACCCCAAGAGCAGCAATTAGACTGGATATTGGCAGAGATTGCTAAAAGGTTTGAGACAAAGGATGTCGAAGAGAACAAGCCCTACCTTGGAATGGAAGTCAAACGTCAAATGAACGGCGACCTAGCGGTTACCCAGAACCGTTATATCGATGAGATCCTTGAGGATTTTGGAATGGACAAGGTCAACCCGGCCAGCACGCCGATGGCGGCCGGCATACGCCTAGAATTCTCACCAGATGAAGATAGCGGGTTAGATGACGATTTTACTGCTACTAGATATCGTCAAGGCTTAGGATCGCTGCAGTATTTGGTGTCAAGCAGCAGACCAGATCTGGCATTCGCGGTCAACTACCTCTCACGTTTCAACTCGCGTCCGCACAAGGAATGCTGGGCAGCATTAAAACACGTCCTACGCTACGTCAAGAAAACGAAGGATCACGGAATCCTATACAAGAAGGAGATGATTGGGGGACTCAGTCCTGTCGCGTACAGCGACTCAGATTGGGCAGGGGCAGACCCCCAATACAAGTCAACTACAGGTTACATTATCCTGCTAAACGGATCACCAATCTCGTGGCGGTCGCAACGGCAGACCTCAGTTGCAAAATCAACCACTGAGGCGGAGTATATCGCGGCAAGTGAGGCAGCGTGCGAAGTGATCTGGCTGAATGACATGTTATTTGATGCTGGATTAGTAGAAGGGAAAGCGAAGGTATGCTCGCACCTGCGAGTTGACAACAAGGGCGCGATAGATCTAGCAAAAGGGGAGTCCTTGACAAGGAGGTCACGTCACATCGAGATCAGATACCATATCCTTCGCGATCTGGTTGAAAAAGGCGAAATCATGATGGAACACGTTGGTTCTACGGCCAATATAGCTGACGGCCTCACCAAGCCACTGGCAAGGCCTGCCTTCGAAGAATTTGTTAAGAGGATTGGCTTAATGGAAATTGGCAAGAAGGGGTGAAGGTAATGATGATACGGGAGTTTACAGATTTTGCTTGTGTTATCCTGTTTTTTACGGTTATTGCCATACGGGAGCCTATTCCCAAAGAGGAAATCAGGGTCTTATTCTTGTAATTAATTATTATTGCGTTTTTAGAAGAATTGAGCAAGGGGGGGGCCCCCGGGCGGCAGAGCTTTGGCGGCGCCGTAGCACGGGGGGGTGTTAGTGGTACTACGGCTACCCTATCACGTGCCCCCCAACATATTGTGTTGCTCTCGCGTAGTTAGTTTTAGTAATGACAACAACGTTATCCTCCCACAGGGCCACTGATCACATGATCAAAATGTTACGTAATACGCCAAGCGACCCGATCAGGAACTCAGGGCTTAGGGTTTTGTGGTCCTACCAGAGCCGCCTTTCCCAAGCGAGAAAACCCACATTGACGGATCGTGGGTTCGACGACGACAACCTCTGCTCTCAACCATCATCGTCAACCACGATCAGCAACCTGTGGACAAAATGGCATCTCGCCCCACCGTCACCGTCGCCAATGCCGAAGGCAAGCCCAGCGGTGCGACCCAGCCTCTGCCCGCGGTGTTCGCGTCACCAATCCGTCCCGACATTGTTCAGTAGGCTCCCGATGAAGGAAATCGTGAACAGGAAAGAGAAGCTGATGATGAGATTAGGTCGGTACATACTGGTATCGCGAAAAATAAGAGACAGCCGTATGCTGTGAGCGAGAAGGCTGGCGAACAGACTTCAGCTGAGTCTTGGGGTACTGGTATGTGAAATTTCGTAAGGGCTTCAATTGGGGGCATCGATTTTGGTGTGGACTACGGTCGAAACTGATACAAGGTCACTCTACAAGGCCGTGCTGTCGCTCGTATTCCCCGTGTCTCTGGAGGAGGAACGCACCGTGCTGGTCAAGCTGCATTTGGTAACCAATGTCGCGCCGGTCGTATGTTCGCTCCCACTAAGGTCTGGAGAAAATGGCACCAGAAGATCAACCTTGGCCAGAAGTAAGTTTTTTGCAGAACGAAGCTCAATTGACGCTTGGGATATCGAAACGCGAAATGGAACCCAATGAATGTCAAACCCCCATAAATCTAATGCTATTCTACCCAGACGATTCGCCACCGCTTCTGCGCTGGCCGCTTCTTCCGTCCCTGCGCTCCTCTACGCCCGTGGCCACCGTATCTCTAACGTGCCTGAAGTTCCCCTGGTGGTTGACTCCAAGGCATTTGAGAATGACTCCATCGCTAAAACCAAGGCTGCCATCACCCTTCTCAAAAACCTCGGAGCCGGCCCAGATCTCGTCAAGGTAGAGAAATCTCGCAAGCTTCGTGCCGGAAAGGGAAAGATGCGTGGACGGAGATACCGCCAACGCCGTGGACCTCTGGTCGTCTACAACCCGGACGTCGATGGAAAACAGCTCGTCAAAGCTTTCCGTAACATCCCCGGCGTTGAGACCTGCCCTGTCTTCGCTCTTAATCTCCTCCAATTGGCCCCTGGTGGACACCTGGGTCGCTTCATTGTCTGGACCTCCTCTGCATTCGCTGCTCTCGACACCATTTATGGCTCCACCACCGTCCCATCCGCCCTTAAGAAGGACTTCCTCCTCCCATCCAACCTCATCTCCAACGCTGACATCACCCGTCTCATCAACTCTTCCGAAGTCCAATCCGCCCTCCGCGAGCCAAAGGGATACGCCAGAACCAAGAGAGGTGCTGTCCAGAAGAAAAACCCCCTCCGCAACAGACAGGTCCTCCTCCGACTCAACCCATACGCTGCAGCTTTCTCCAAAGCGAAGCTCGGCCAGCAGAGCATCAAGTCGGGCAAACCTGAGCGGGCTGGTGAGACTTTCCATAAGATTCTGGCTCAGGAGTAGACATGTTAGGGTTCCCTTTTGTTTTTCTTTTTGTTTTTCATAAAACAGAATAATGTGAAAATTGTGCTTTAGCTACTCGGAGCATCGCGGGCTTTTCATACGAGGGTGTTCATTTCATTTCATTTTCTTGTTCCTTCTTTCCCAAACGTCGGGAATTCTGTTCTCCACCCGATTTGTGC